>NC_091334.1:12445592-12755592 GCF_038502225.1 Cherax quadricarinatus
CAAGTCCCTCACACACAAAACCTTCTTTACCCCCTCCCTCCAACCTTCCCTAGGCTGAGTCTAACCCCGCCTTCCTTCCACTACAGATTTATACACTCTTGAAGTCATTCTATTTCATTCTATTCTCTCTACATGTCCAAACCATCTCAGCAACCTCTCCTCAGCCCTCTGGATAATAGTTTTGGTAATCCCACACCTCCTCCTAATCTCCAAACTACGGATTCTCTGCATTATATTCACAACTCACATTGCCCTCAGACATGACATCACTGCCTCCAGCCTTCTCCTCGTTGAAACATTCACCAATGCCTCACACCCATACAAGAGCATTGGTATACTCTCATACATTCTCCTCATTGCTTTCATGGATCAAATTCTTTGTCCCCACAGACTCCTCAGTGCACCATTCGCCTTTTTCCCCTTGTCAATTCTATGATTCACTTCGTCTTTCGTAGACCCATCTGCTGACACGTCCACTCCTAAATATCTGAATACATTCACCTCCTCCAAACTCTCTCCCTCCAATCTGATATCCAGTCTTCTGTTACCTAATTCTGTTTATCCTCATCACCTTACTCTTTCCTATATTCCCTTTTAATTTCCTTGTTTTACATACCCTACCAAACTCATCAACCAACCTCTGCAATGTCTCTTCAGAATCTCCCAAAAGCAGTGTCATCAGCAAAGAGCAACCGTGACAATTCCCACTTCGTGTTAGATTTTTTATCTTTTAACCCCACACCTCTTGCCAACACCTAAGCATTAACTTCCCTTACAACTCCATCTATAAAAATATTGAACAATCATGGTGACATCACACATCCCTGTCTAAGACCTACTTTTACTGGGAAATAATCTCCCTCTTGCCTACATACTCTAACCTGAGTCTCACAATCCTCATACTCTGCACTGCTTTCAATAACCTACCTCCTATTCCATATATTTGCAACATCTGCCAATATTTAATGCTCAAAATTAACAAAACAACCTCTGTAATGAATACCATAAATTATTATTATAATCAAGGGGGAAGCACTAAACCTGTAGGATTATACAGGACCTGTGGGGGATAGAAGGTAGTATTCAGGCTTAAGGGAACTGGAGCACAGATCCAGTTCCCTACATCAAGAGCACCTCACCAGCATCAAGGAACCTTCCTTGAGGGAAATATCATGAATAAAACAGGAACATTCACAAATATATTAATAAAGACTGTCTTATGATTGGATAACTTTTTTCATGAAAACTACATAAGCATTTGAAAAGCAGTAAATGCAAAACTAAATATAGGAATCTAATTTATCAAGTCTCTTAAAACTGCTTAGGTACTGTATACAAAGATGGCATATGAAGAACTTTTATGCTGTTTGACCCTTGAGAATTTAGCATTTAGTTTTGATCATAATAATTGTCACTTTTATGATAAACTGCTATTTTATTTTTTTCAGATAGTACTTAATTTGAAGCAGAGTATTTTTTGTACAAAAAATTGCTTCACCATATGAAGCAAAGTAAGAGGAAAACAAGGCCCCTGCCCCCTGCCCCCATCCCTCAGTTGTTGCACTCTTTGTAGTCTAGCTCTAATTTGTGGTTTTGTCAAAGTTTTAATCCATTTTCTTTTTATGCTACAGTTATTTCCAGACAGTTTGAGAATTCTTCAGACTTGCAGTACTCCCAGTAGGTAGCATTTTTCAGCACTAAAGTATATTTACATGAAGCATAACCCTTACTGACTGATGAATAAAAAGAAAAATATGAGAATTAACATTGTTCTACTGTACATAGAAAATTGAGAGAATTATTATAATCAAAAAAGAAGTGCTAAACCTACAAGGGTCATACAGTGCAGCAGGGCAGGGAAGGGTGCAGGAGTATTGGGTAGCCAGAGGGGGATTATTATTAACCCTTTGACTGTCGCGGTGGTATATATAAGTCATAGGAGATACCGTGTTTGACTTATCTATACACGTATCTATATGCATAAATTCTAGCGGCTTCAAATCAAGCAGGAGAAAGCTGGTAGGCCCACATGTGAGAGAATGGGTCTCCATGGTCAGTGTGCACCATATAAAAAAAATCGGGGACAGCATGTCTAGCGGTAAGAAATATGTGACTCCCCAGTAAATCTGGGACTCCTCTCTTCCCAAGTGATTCTCTAACACAGATGGAAGTGTCATTGAAGATCAATTTCATGATTTCGAGGAGTTTGAGACCAAAAGCAATGGAGGAGGAGGAAGAGGAGGAGGAGGAAGAGGAAGGAAGGAGGGAGGAGGTGGAAGGAGGGAGGAGGAGGGAGGAGGAGGAAGGAGGGAGGAGGAGGAAGGAGGAAGAGGAAGAGGAATAATAATAATAATACCTAATAATAATAATATGTAATAATACGTTCCCTTGAGGCATGAAAACAGTTCACCCCATGACAGTGACAAGATAAGGGGAGATAACATCTGATAAGAGCTGACCTTTGATGAGCGTAAACGAGGGTGGAGGAAGGGGGGCAGCTGTCCATCTGTCAAGAGCCAGGAGGAGGAGAAGAAGGAGAAGGAGAAGAAAAAGAAGGTGGAGGAAAAGAAGAAGAAGGAAGAGAAGGAGGAGGAGGAGGAGAAGGTGGAGAAGGAGAAGGAAGAGGAGAAGGAGAAGAGGGAGGAGGAGGAGGGGGAGAAGATGACGAACAAACATTTGTCTGTCTGCCAAGCTCCCTGTCTATCCGTCTAGCTCTGTCTCAGAGAGAGCCACAAGACTGTGTCATCATCACGTTTACTCACATCTTCAAGCAGAGTATAGCACTTTGTCTGGATTTTTTGGGTTATCCTAGGTAATTTACTCTATGTATACTTGCATTTATGTGTACCTGTGAGACAGATAGACAGACAGAGAGAAAGAGACAGACAGATTGAGAGAGATAGAATGAGGGAGAAAAATAATTAGATAGAATGGAGGGGGAAGCAGCACCCGACCCCATTGTTTTGACAGGCAGGAGGGGGAGTGAGTAATGAGACAATATGTCATTTTGACAGCTGCCGACTCCTGACTCAAAACAATTATAAGCCACACACTCGCACCCAAGACAAACTTGTTGAATGGTGATAATAGCAGTTTTATGAAAGTATCTAGTGACTATATATGTGTATATATATTATAGAAACCAGAAGCAAGAAGGGAAGGCAGGAATGAAGGAAGGACTAGATGAAAGGAAGGAAAAAAGTAAGGAAGGACAGATGAAGGAATGTAGGAAGAGAAGTGGAATGCCCTCCAGGTAGGAAAGGAATGAAGGAAATTAGGAAGGAAGGAATGATGACACACGACCATTTACCTAGGATAACTACATAACACAATTGCCTGCTAATACTTTGAAGAAAACTGCTCAGACCAGGTATTTTGTCTTTGTACATAAAAAAAAACTTCCACAAAAATGCACACACTGATTTTATGTGTGAGGAGTGTAAAACACCACTGTGTATGACACCATGTTTTATGTGTGAGTGTAAAACACCACTGTGTATGACACCATGTTTTATGTGTGAGTGTAAAACACCACTGTGTATGACACCATGTTTTATGTGTGAGGAGTGTAAAACACCACTGTGTATGACACCATGTTTTATGTGTGAGAGTGTAAAACACCACTGTGTATGACACCATGTTTTATGTGTGAGAGTGTAAAACACCACTGTGTATGACACCATGTTTTATGTGTGAGTGTAAAACACCACTGTGTATGACACCATGTTTTATGTGTGTGTAAAACACCACTGTGTATGACATCATGTTTTATGTGTGAGTGTAAAACACCACTGTGTATGACACCATGTTTTATGTGTGAGTGAAAACACCACTGTGTATGACACCATGTTTTATGTGTGAGGAGTGTAAAACACCACTGTGTATGACACCATGTTTTATGTGTGAGTGTGTAAAACACCACTGTGTATGACACCATGTTTTATGTGTGAGGAATGTAAAACACCACAGTGTATGACACCATGTTTTATGTGTGAGTGTAAAACACCACTGTGTATGACACCATGTTTTATGTGTGAGGAGTGTAAAACACCACTGTGTATGACACCATGTTTTATGTGTGAGGAGTGTAAAACACCACTGTGTATGACACCATGTTTTATGTGTGTGTAAAACACCACTGTGTATGACACCATGTTTTATGTGTGAGTGTAAAACACCACTGTGTATGACACCATGTTTTATGTGAGTGTAAAACACCACTGTGTATGACACCATGTTTTATGTGTGAGAGTGTAAAACACCACTGTGTATGACACCATGTTTTATGTGTGAGAGTGTAAAACACCACTGTGTATGACACCATGTTTTATGTGTGAGGAGTGTAAAACACCACTGTGTATGACACCATGTTTTATGTGTGTGTAAAACACCACTGTGTATGACACCATGTTTTATGTGTGAGTGTAAAACACCACTGTGTATGACACCATGTTTTATGTGTGAGTGTAAAACACCACTGTGTATGACACCATGTTTTATGTGTGAGTGTAAAACACCACTGTGTATGACACCATGTTTTGTGTGAGAGTGTAAAACACCACTGTGTATGACACCATGTTTTATGTGTGAGGAGTGTAAAACACCACTGTGTATGACACCATGTTTTATGTGTGAGGAGTGTAAAACACCACTGTGTATGACACCATGTTTTATGTGTGAGGAGTGTAAAACACCACTGTGTATGACACCATGTTTTGTGTGTGAGGAGTGTAAAACACCATTGTGTATGACACCATGTTTTGTGTGTGAGTGTAAAACACCACTGTGTATGACACCATGTTTTATGAGTGTAAAACACCACTGTGTATGACACCATGTTTTATGTGTGAGGAGTGTAAAACACCACTGTGTATGACACCATGTTTTATGTGTGAGGAGTGTAAAACACCACTGTGTATGACACCATGTTTTATGTGTGAGAGTGTAAAACACCACTGTGTATGACACCATGTTTTATGTGTGAGAGTGTAAAACACCACTGTGTATGACACCATGTTTTGTGTGAGGAGTGTAAAACACCACTGTGTATGACACCATGTTTTATGTGTGAGGAGTGTAAAACACCACTGTGTATGACACCATGTTTTATGTGTGAGTGTAAAACACCACTGTGTATGACACCATGTTTTATGTGTGAGTGTAAAACACCACTGTATGACACCATGTTTTATGTGTGAGAGTGTAAAACACCACTGTGTATGACACCATGTTTTGTGTGTGAGGAATGTAAAACACCACTGTGTATGACACCATGTTTTATGTGTGTGAGTGTAAAACACCACTGTGTATGACACCATGTTTTATGTGAGAGGAGTGTAAAACACCACTGTGTATGACACCATGTTTTATGTGTGTGTAAAACACCACTGTGTATGACACCATGTTTTATGAGTGTAAAACACCACTGTGTATGACACCATGTTTTATGTGTAAGTGTAAAACACCACTGTGTATGACACCATGTTTTATGTGTAAGAGTGTAAAACACCACTGTATGACACCATGTTTTATGTGTGAGAGTGTAAAACACCACTGTGTATGACACCATGTTTTATGTGTGAGGAGTGTAAAACACCACTGTGTATGACACCATGTTTTGTGTGTGAGGAGTGTAAAACACCACTGTGTATGACACCATGTCTTATGTGTGAGGAGTGTAAAACACCACTGTGTATGACACCATGTTTTATGTGTGAGGAGTGTAAAACCACTGTGTATGACACCATGTTTTATGTGTGAGAGTGTAAAACACCACTGTGTATGACACCATGTTTTATGTGTAAGAGTGTAAAACACCACTGTGTATGACACCATGTTTTATGTGTAAGAGTGTAAAACACCACTGTGTATGACACCATGTTTTATGTGTGAGAGTGTAAAACACCACTGTGTATGACACCATGTTTTATGTGTAAGAGTGTAAAACACCACTGTGTATGACACCATGTTTTATGTGTAAGAGTGTAAAACACCACTGTGTATGACACCATGTTTTATGTGTAAGTGTAAAACACCACTGTGTATGACACCATGTTTTATGTGTAAGAGTGTAAAACACCACTGTGTACGACACCATGTTTTATGTGTGAGAGTGTAAAACACCACTGTGTATGACACCATGTTTTATGTGTGAAGAGTGTAAAACACCACTGTGTATGACACCATGTTTTATGTGTAAGAGTGTAAAACACCACTGTGTATGACACCATGTTTTATGTGTGTGAGTGTAAAACACCACTGTGTATGACACCATGTTTTATGTGTAAGAGTGTAAAACACCACTGTGTATGACACCATGTTTTATGTGTAAGAGTGTAAAACACCACTGTGTATGACACCATGTTTTATGTGTAAGAGTGTAAAACACCACTGTGTATGACACCATGTTTTATGTGTAAGTGTAAAACACCACTGTGTATGACACCATGTTTTATGTGTAAGAGTGTAAAACACCACTGTATGACACCATGTTTTATGTGTGAGAGTGTAAAACACCACTGTGTATGACACCATGTTTTATGTGTGAGGAGTGTAAAACACCACTGTGTATGACACCATGTTTTGTGTGTGAGGAGTGTAAAACACCACTGTGTATGACACCATGTCTTATGTGTGAGGAGTGTAAAACACCACTGTGTATGACACCATGTTTTATGTGTGAGGAGTGTAAAACCACTGTGTATGACACCATGTTTTATGTGTGAGAGTGTAAAACACCACTGTGTATGACACCATGTTTTATGTGTAAGAGTGTAAAACACCACTGTGTATGACACCATGTTTTATGTGTAAGAGTGTAAAACACCACTGTGTATGACACCATGTTTTATGTGTGAGAGTGTAAAACACCACTGTGTATGACACCATGTTTTATGTGTAAGAGTGTAAAACACCACTGTGTATGACACCATGTTTTATGTGTAAGAGTGTAAAACACCACTGTGTATGACACCATGTTTTATGTGTAAGTGTAAAACACCACTGTGTATGACACCATGTTTTATGTGTAAGAGTGTAAAACACCACTGTGTACGACACCATGTTTTATGTGTGAGAGTGTAAAACACCACTGTGTATGACACCATGTTTTATGTGTGAAGAGTGTAAAACACCACTGTGTATGACACCATGTTTTATGTGTAAGAGTGTAAAACACCACTGTGTATGACACCATGTTTTATGTGTGTGAGTGTAAAACACCACTGTGTATGACACCATGTTTTATGTGTAAGAGTGTAAAACACCACTGTGTATGACACCATGTTTTATGTGTAAGAGTGTAAAACACCACTGTGTATGACACCATGTTTTATGTGTAAGAGTGTAAAACACCACTGTGTATGACACCATGTTTCACAGAGTTCCACAAGCTGCAGAACTTCTAGGAGTATGTTCAGTGACTGTATATTGGTATATATATTATAGAACAATAGTAATAAACAATTTTGTGTATTGTTTGTTTTTGTAAACAAGTTTTGTAAACAATATATTGATAATTATGTTTGTGTGCTTATTGTGTTGTACACAACGAGTGTATATATGTACATTGCACCTTACTTTGGTCTCACAGGCCACATAAGTTATGTGAAAAAATAAAATAGTGAAAAAAAACAACAAACCTTCAAATACAAGTAAACTAAAATTTACCGGGTGAGCGGCAGTCGCCGCTGTTGCCATACGCGGCTCATTTTCTGCAAACTTCATGCCTCTATATCTGGGTAAGTACTGATGGGAAAATTTTTTTGGGGGGACTAAAACATCAGAAAAATAATCTTAACATTTTCATAAGAATTTTTTTTTTTTTCGAATATTTTGCGACACCAGGAGACGCTTCAGGATTGGGCCTTTCGACAGTCAAAGGGCTAAGTCATAGAGTGCAGGGGTAGAGGGTAGCAAGAGGCAGAAAGGGCTGTGAGGAGTGCTAGAGGCATCATCATCAGAGTTTGTGCAGTAAATTATTTGCTGTCAAAAACTCAACGAGAGTGTCTGGATTAAAGGAGGGTTCATCAGCAAGAAGGGAAGGTAAAGTAAGGGCAGTAGAGCACTGGCGTCAACGAAGGTAAATTCTGCATGTTCAGTGACAGAGTGGGCAGTCCAACAGAATATGGCTAACAGAAATTGGAACCTAACAATTCTCAAAGAGTGGAACAGGGCACCTCTCCATGAGTAAGATGAGTGTGGCCGATGCCAAGACGGGAAAGAGGAGTCTCCCAATCTCAACACTGATGACAAGAAGACGGTCAGAAACCTATATCGTGGTACCTTGAGTTACGAACTTAATTCGTTCCAGAAGGCTGTTCGAGTGCCAATACCGAACGAATTTGTTCCCATAAGAGATAATGCAAATTAGATTAGTCCGTTTCAGACCCCCAAAAACGCACTTACAAAAATACACTTACATAACTGATCGAGATGGGAGCTGTTCAAAACTTGAGGTACCACTGTACTTGGTTTAATAGAATGAGCATCATGGCAATTGGTCAAGGATGGAATATTCACCTCTGCATAGAGGCTCTCAACCAGTAAAGAGCGAAAAGCACCGAGGCATAAACGTAATTCCTGGTGATGGATGGGATTAAGGCTAGAAGTTGCAGAAGAGGCCACTGAATATATCTGGTTACCATAATTGAGTTTCAATAAAATGAGGGTTGAATGTAGTCAAAGTAGAGTTTTACAATCAGCCCCCATGAAAGATGAGTGAGGGTTTTAAGGAGGTTCAGCTAGCTATGACAAGTTTCCTTCAGAGAGGTAATGTGAGGTTTCCAGGATAACTGTCAGTCAAACAGGCCAAAAAAACCTGACTATATCACGTTCTGCGTTATGCGAGCCATATATGCAGGTACAATGGATGATCAGAGACGACAGAATGTCTAGTGAAATTTGGTAAATTTTAGTACTAGAAAATTTAAACCCACAAGTAGTGGCCCAATTGGAAACATGGTTGACAGCATGCTGGAGAGAAACTGCAATGAGGTGACAGTCAGTGCCTGTACAAGCTATAGCATAATCAACAAAGAATAATGACCAAATATTTGATGGAAAAACAGATGCCAGATCATTTATAGCAAGGATAAAAAGTGTTGTAATTAGAACACATCCGTGGGGGACACCTTCAGCTTGGGCAAAGACTGGGGAAAGCATATTATTAACCTGAACACGGAAATGTCTCTCAGTTAAGAAGTTCCTGAGGAAAAATGGTAGATTGCCTCGGAGGCCTAAGGAGTGGGCCTGGTCCAAGATGTTATACCTCCAAGTTGTGTCACATGCCTTTTCAAGGCCAAAAAAGATGGTGATAACCAAGTGGTTATTGGCAAAGGCATTACAAACATACGTATCCAAGTGTAGTAAGTGGTCAATTGTAGAACGGCACTTACGAAAGCCATACTGACTAGTGGAGAGACTATTGTCTCTCTCTAAATACCACATCAAACTTCTATTTACCAGACGTTCCATCACCTTGCAAACTGCAGTGGTAAGGACAATGGGATGATAGTGGGAGGCATCATGCCCCATAGTACCTGGTTTGCAGAAAGGGAGAGCAATGGCAGATTTCCACACCTGGGGAAGAACTCCTTGCGACCAAATAAGATTAACTGTAAAAGGACAGCAAGGGCTGACTGATGTGAATGCTGTAGCATGTGAATATGAATGCCATCAATCCCAGCTCCGGATGATCAGTAAGCAGTGTGTGTTGCCTCCAGTTCGAGAAGTGTAAAAGGTACATTATAAGATTCTTCTCTGACAGAAGAAAAGTTTAAGGGCTCTAACTCTCTGGCAGACTTGGAGGAAAGAAACAAGGGGCACGGATGGAGCCCCCGAGAGGTACGGAAAAGATGATTACCAATTTCGGTGGCAATGTCAAGAGGATTTGCTATAGCGACACCAGCAACCCGAAGAACGGGAACCGGGTCAGGAGAGTACACCTACCATCCGACTTACGACCTGCTCGACATACGACGACTTGACTTACAACCATGTTTTTTATGCCAAATTTCTGGGAAATAAACAAGTGTTTGTGTTGTACACAGTGTTTATCCTAAACCTTACAGTATAAAATACAGTACTAACAGCATAAAAAGTAAAGTAAAACATGAAATACCAAAATAAAACAATAAAATAAAGTCATTACAAAAATGTATGTTGATATTCAGTAGTAAAGTTCGACTTACGTCCATTTCGATTTACGACCGGTTTCTCGGAACCGAACTCGGTCGTAAGTCGGATGGTAGGTGTATTTACCATTCAGTTTCTGTACTTTTTTCCAGACTGCACTCAGAAGCAGCCTGTGGGCAGGGAGGGCATAAGTGTCTACTTTGAGGATTGGGAGGTCTTGGAGCTCGAGCTGTTCCAGAATGTCACCACCACATGTCTGGAAATTCTGTTGGACAATGGTATGAGGTAGAATGACAGTACCACTACAAGAATTGAGAGAATGATGTTTTTCAATGGTTACAGGAACAGCATCTATGGTTGTAAGGAGAGAAAGATCGTGGGTTTGGCTGGCATTCTGTACCGTGACGATGTGTGCACCACTCTTGAGAGCATGAAAGGATATATATTGACCAACATAGTGTAGGAGTGCCTTGCTAATACTATGATTGGAAAGATAAGTGTTTTGGGTAGCACTGAATGACATGTGGTTTTTCCGTGAACTTGAATAACTTGGAACATTTGGCCAGTGTGGCTGCAACAGTAGCAGCAGCCTCAGATTTAGTAGAGTTGTTTGGAAGTTTTTTATGGCAACTTCATCTACCAAAACTGTCTCGTATCATTTGGCTCTTCACGTGTAGCCCACATGAGCTTCCACTGTGGATCAAGAAACACTAACAGTGAAGAGTTTCTTCGTTTGACACTCATAGATATTTCTCCACCGAAGCTGCTACAGTTTTTACCAATACAAAAGTGAATTTCTCTTGAAGTTCAGACAGTTCCGCATAGTCCCCTAATTCATGGTAAAACAATGCTTGAGTGACCTGATTCTGGGCCTCAGCAAAATTAGTGGCAATCTCTCAGTGTGAGAACCTCAATTAGCTCAATGATAGTGTTCTCATTGTGAGAGCAACAGTGACTGTGATATTTACAAAGCATCTGTGTAGGTTACTCATTGCTCTTAGCAGCGCAAAAAAAAAAAAAAAAAAAAAAAAAAAAAAAAAAAAATTATATAAATATACAAACACAAAAACACACAAAAAATTAACAATGAAAGCTAAGGCCATGAATACAATGCTCAGCACAAATATCATAGAGAGCTTCTCAACATAGTTCAGCTTTCCATGGTCTCTAGACTTACCAAGCAGAACTTGCAGATCTAAAGATGATCAGCAGTGTACTGCTCAATCTTCAGTTCTCCCTTAAAAAGCTGTGACAAAATTTCTGTACATGATATGGATAACTGATTTGCTGACCTTACTTATCACCCTGACGAGATGAGGCCCTCCCTCAAAAGCAGAAAGAACCTCTTGGTGTGTTTGACAAACGTGCTCAGCTAATTAGGATCCTCGGAAATGAGTACAACATAGCTGACAACAGCTTGAAGTTGATAATGTAGTGACATCTATGTCTGACCACATATCACAACAACCATGTGTCAACTGTCCAACTGACAGACCTCACTTCGTTGAGTTTTGATTTAAATGAGCTGTGAAGTGCTGATGATACAGGAGGAGGATAGCACATATAAGTACAGTACAACCCCCACATCTGTGAGTACAGTATCCACAGTTTCAGTTATCCACAGTTTACCAAGGCCCGTAAATAACCCTTAATTTTGCTCAATAATAGCCTAAAAGTACAAAAGCAGTGATAGTGGAAATTCTTCAAAGCCTAAGAGAAGCCATGAAGTACTTCCCATCAGTGAAAAGTGATAATTCTCCACTTATTGTGCATAATTTATCAATTAAATTTTATAATAGGGATGTATGTAAATGAAAAATGATATACAGACATAGGGTTTACTTCTATCCATGGTTTTGGTATCTGCAGCAGGCCCTTGGACTGTATCCCCCATGGATATGGAGGTCCTATTGTATTTGTGACTAGGCATCACGTAATTGGAACCGAGGTACTGAACAGTCATGAAAATGTTCGACACTTGACAACTGAAGGCTCACCATGTACCCACTGTTTGCTGTAAATCTCAACAAACTTTTCTAACAAAGGCTGCTGCTGTTCAGGTGATTGTTGAAGTTGAAGAATTACATGATGATGCCTCTGCAAGTGCAAAGATCACAGGAAACATGCATAAAAACTAAACCACACTACTCACACTTTTTATAATAAGCAACTTGAACACGAACAACAGCCAATTTATAGCAGGTTCAATACAGGTTCACCCTTCAAGAGTGTTGCCAACTTTTGATATTATGTATAACAAGTTGCTAAATTAAAATAAGATCAATTCAAAGATCATCAGATTTTGAATGAGCAAAATAATTACGATTGTATTTGAAGCAAATAAAAATTACTGTAAATACAGATGCACAACTTTAATTTCTTTCCAAATACAAATACAGTGGACCCCCGGTTAACGATATTTTTTCACTCCATAAGTATGTTCAGGTGCCAGTACTGACCGAATTTATTCCCATAAGGAATATTGTGAAGTAGATTAGTCCATTTCAGACCCCCAAACATACACGTACAAACGCACTTACATAAATACACTTACATAATTGGTCGCATTCGGAGGTAATCGTTATGCGGGGGTCCACTGTACTTGGAGCTTTTTCTGTATTTGAATTCGCAAATTCGACTACCTATTTGACCTCATTCCTAGTATTTAACAGGGTTCATAGTGAAACTTGTCTAAGAGCCTATCCTGGGTACCCCTCAAACAGTTGAAAAAATACCGTATACTATTTCAAAAAAAGAAAATTAAAAGTGAAACATAATAGTTATCCCATTGTGCATTGCAGAATCGTAATAGCTTTGAAAAAAGAAGCTCTGACATTTATGCAGCATAAAAAATTTCTGATTAATTCTTTCACTGTCCAGACCCCTGAAGCAAATATTACTCAGTGTTCACTTTTCCCCCCTTCCCCAAAAATAATAATTCTTAAATGGTAGAGAATCTTTTTTCTGAAAGTATTGACACCAAAAGTACGAAATTTCATGGGAAAACCTGCAGAACTGCACAGGCACAAAGTCTTGGTGCAATTTATGCATTGGCTGATTCCATGGCTCCATTTGACAAAATTCTTAGTATGCCTTCTGTTCTGTTGACTGAGCACAAGAAATTGCCCATTCAACTGCCCTATAAACTGCACAGAATTATGTAATTTGGCCAATTTTGCTAAATTAAAAAATACCAATTTAAAAATAAATAATATAAACATTCCTGGTACTAAAACATTTCCTGTTCATTAATTGCATCCCCAGGCCTCTCTTATATTGCACTTGTCTTACATTTTGAATTCTTAATCACACAAAAACAGAAGATTTACTTTATTTCTCAGATAATAAAGTATAACCAGGAATGACTGGTTATGTTTATAGTGTCCCAGTATTTGAATCAGACCTTACCCACCCTCAGGAATATTGGTAAAAATCAAATATTTCTGCTAAACTGAACTCATTTTCAAGTTACTTCCATCCTTGAAACCAATCAAGATCATCACTATTTCAGTAATGTCTCTTCCATTTTATCAAATGATACCAAGAAATGGCTAATAAAACCATAAAAACCATTCAAGAAAACACTTCTCAGTCATTTTGTTTTTCCTATCATGCACTGCATGGGGCAGGATTTTTTTATACTGGGCACACTCACCACACAGACCCATTCTCTCGTATCTAGGACAAAATTTACTGCTCATAGCTTATCTGAGTGACCTGAGCCCATGATGTAGAACTATGCGAGGGATTCTTACCTCAATGACGCAGGTCTAAATGACGCCCACTGAAAGGATTAAGAGGTTACCTACAGTATAAAATTGCCTTAACTGATTAATTTGTATCACTGAGATAGATTACGAGTGCTGCGTAGCATTTTATGACCCTTACTGGTCTAATGCTTTCCCATATTGAGGAATGAGAAGTAATCAGGTATACGCCAAGGAATAAGGAGGGTACCGTCAATTCCTTGGGCAAGAGTCCAACACCATCATCAGGCATCTCCATTACAGGGCACCTTTCCTTAGAAGGATCCACAAACAATATCCATAATCTTTTCCAGTTACAGGCCAGAATTAATATTACAGAAATTATCACAATGTAAATAACAATTTCTGGGAAGATTATTATTATTATAATCTTGGGAAATGCTACACCAGTAAGGAGCATACAGTGATGGGGAATGAGAAGCAATTAGGTTCAATCCCAAGGAAGGGGAGGATAAGGCTACCTTCTTGGGTCAAAAGGCTCTCTCATGCATTAAGGCTCTGCTTCCTTTAGGGGTTCTAGGAAGAAAATATGCATAATTCATTCTCATTCTCTCTCTCTCTCTCCCTCTCTCTTCCTGTCTACTTTGTTGTAAACATAATTGTTTATATTGCTGGAAAGCACTAAACCTGAAGAGTCATAGCACTAGAGGAATGGAAGTGAGCAGGTCTAGTCCATGGAAGAATAAGCCAGATCCAATTCCTTGCATCAAGAGTCTCTCAACAGCATTGATGAACCTCCATTAAAGGATCTCATGTCTACAATGAATGAGTATGGTGTTTATGGTCCTTTCAGGTTTATTCTTTAATCTCTAATCCTTTTGAGGGAGGTTTCTTGAAGCCAGTGAGGGGCTCTTGGTCAAAGGAATGGGATCTGCTCTCCTCTTCCTGGAATCAAACATAAATGCCTCCTTTTCCCCATGCATTATGACTCCTATGGGTTTAGCACCCCTCTGCTAATTTTTTTTTTCAACGAACCAGCCACATCCCACAAAGTAATTTAATCTAATCATTTGCTATTATTAATATATTCAAAAGAAAACACTAAAGTAATCCCAATACCTGAAGCACTTCACTTCTTAACCCTTAAACTGTCCAAACATAGATCTACATCCATGTGCAGGGGGCTCCAAATGTAGATCTACGTTTTTTTACATGCTTTCAAATGGGGAAAATCAAGGTTGGAGCGCAACGCACGTGAACGTAGATCTACGTTTGGACAATTTAAGGGTTAAATATTGACAATGATTTCAGGACTTTTATTTCAACTTTTTCACTAACCCTGTCAGATAATACGAGTACACAATGTACTCTAAATGAGAGGTGGTGTGTTTTGAACAGTGTCAAGCCATCATAAATAAAAAAATAGCAAATACAGTGTATTTTTTCTATAGCTAATACTGAACTAACAGATTGGAAACCAGTGTACTCATTATAAAAATACAAACTATGTAATCAAGGCATGTATGCAACAGCTAGGACATTTTATTAGTTCTTATGCCCACTGGGGGCTTTTTCAATCCAATGAAATTGATTGCTAAAGCCTCAAGCAGGCAAAGTGTGATAAAAAATCTTCTAAGTGTTGCATATTGTATGTTTTCACGCCAAAGACTGGAAATTAAAACTGGATGGCATTTTGGTTCATCATGGACCTTTATCAGTGTTATTTATTAAACTTACCAATGCAGCTGTAGTACAGTAGAAATATTTCCCTTCTGGACATTGATTACACTTCACAAATAATTGATGTCCTTGTACACTACTGTATAAATTAAAATCTTATTTATTAATTTGTTTAATTTAAATCTTTATTGCTTTTATAAGTCACAACAGGAAATTGTTACATTTCTTAAAATTGTACTTGATGCCATAAAAGCCTTTTAAATATTAAATGCCAATGTAATTTTCTTTAATGTAAAATTAAATTTAGCCACACTCACATTATGTGTATAGGTCAAAATCAATACGTCTTGTCGAGTACCAAGATTGACCCTGCTCGCAGGTCTTTCGTACGTAAGCTCCTTTCTTGAAATAACCAGACTCTTGCCATTTCAACATCTTCTCATTACTAAAAGGCCCATGGATCTGTGCATCTTCTTTGTCTTCCCAGCGAAGCTCCCAACTGATTTTTGCTGGGAAAAAAAAAAAAAAAAAAAAAAAAACTGAATACACAAGGTGGTAAAATACATTGCACTATTACAATTTATCCATAGTATATGGATAGTACTATATACAGTATAGCTTCACAACCCACTCCTCTCATGGGGTGTACCTGGATGCTAGTAAAGCACTAGTGGTTCAAGGAATTAGCACTATCCTCCCCTTCCCTGGATCAAACCTAAATACAGCCTCTCCTCACTTAACGATGGAGTTCCGTTCCTAAGACTACGTCGGAAGATGAATTTGTCGCTAAGCGAGGAGCATATTATAATGGTAGTGGGTTTGTGTCAATCACCTTTGATATTGTTTTAATGTCACATTTGCACCATTTATAACATTTCTGGTATATTTTTAAATGTTTATATGGTAGTGTACTGTATATTGTAATAGAATAGAGGAAATCAGCTCTAATATGCATTATTTAGGTATGCATACTGGTCAGAGAACCCGTCGTTAGTCCGAATCATCTGTAAATGAGTACGTCGCTAAGTGAGGAGAGGCTGTACCTTATTCCCCAGGTGCTGTATGACCCCATCTTAAAGAAGTTTCCTTGAGACTGGTGGAGGCTCTTGATACAAGGAACTGAACTTGACCTCCCTTTCCTAGGGTTAAACCTGATTGCATCTAGTATAACCAGGTACTATATGACCCCCTTTGGTTTAGTGCTATCCCCATGAATGTAATAAAACTATGGCCCCTACAGGTTTAGCACTTTCCCATGAATACAATAATTTGCTACCCACTCAAATAAATTTTTAATGACATGTAACTTAAAACGTACCAACTGAATCGTGTACATGCTGCCCTTGAATTGATCCTTCAAGTTTATCTTCACATTTCGTCTCCTTGGTCGAGTGCTCGTCTTCATCAGCAAAAATGTCCATTGAAGGCTTAGGAGCAGGAGCTTTGGATCTCTCCACCTACATAAATGCAATGTCACCAAGTCATTTCATCCAAGAAAGCACCAGCAATATGCGTACTCCTATGTGTCTACTCTGAACATGGCAGGTTTTCTGAAGGTAAAGAGGGTGGGATAGATATACTGAACAAGGAAGCTACTGTACAAGAATTAAAACTGAGTAATAAAAAAAATGCATGAATAAAGAGAATAAATGAAAACAGAAAATTTCTCCAAAACATATTTTGCATTTTTTGTGATATGCATAATTTCAGAATCCAGTTAACTCAAATACCAGGATAGATTATGGCTTCAGGATGAAGATCTTTGCAATGAGGCACTAAATGGTAAATCTTAAGATACATTCAAGATACTGAGTTTCAGTAAGTGATTAAATGCTAGGCAAAATGTACTGTACATGTAACAACATTAAAGACAAAATTGGGGGTACCATTTACACTCAACAGACTTCCTGTCACTTACAAACCCACTCAAGGCAGTGGCTACCAGGTAATTTGGGGTGTAATTGCAAACTGTTTGATCTTGCAGGGAATAAACGGAGGATTCCAATTCTTAGTCATACGTGATTAAGAACTGTTCTTTGTATTGATGATCCCTGTATGGAGTTGGATTCCACTATGTCATTGCTCAACTCACATGTCACCGCTTTGCCACTCCTATGTTGAGGAAATTCGTCCTGATATATTTGTGGATTATTGGATATGTCAATGTGCAGACCAAGGGTTTACAGTGAATCATACGAGTAGTAATTGGGTAAGGGTAAAGAGCTATTTGTGGACAGGGAAGCCATATGGCAGATATTGCAAATGCATGGAATAGAGTAAATTGCTAAAAGAAATTAAAAGTCTTTATGCAAAGTGAGACTCAGGTTAGGGTATGAAGGAAGAAAGGGGAATTATTTCCCCGTGAAAATAGGGCTTTAGACAGTTTTGCGTGATGTCACCACAGTTAACATATAAACGAGGTTGTAAGATAAGTGAATATTAGAGTGTTGGGAAAAGGTGGCGAATTAAAAATGTTGGACTTGATACAAAGTGGGAATTATCCCAGTTGCTCTTTGCGGATGACAGTTCTTTGAGGAGGGAAAGGAGTTCTGAAGACAAAGTTGCAAAGGTTGGTGAATGAATATGTCATGATAGACCGAATATCAGACTGGAGGGAGTATGGATGAGGTTGATATATTTAAATATTTGGGAGTGGACATGTCATCAGATGGGTCTATGAAAGATGAAGTGAACCATACAAAAGATGAAAGTAAAAAAAAAAAAAATATCCAAGGGTGGTGTAGTAAGGCATCTGTGGAAAAGTTATTCTATGGAGGCAAAATATTGGGATGTACACAAGTACAGTGGTACTATTACTAACATTTGTTTAAGGGTGTAAGGCATGTGTTTTGAGATATCACGTTTGAGATTGGTGTGTGGTGTGAATATCAAAGAGAGAAATCAGTGTGTAGAAATTCAAGGTGTTATGGAGTCACAAAAGGTAGAATTCAAAGGGTTGAGGTGGTTTAGACATTTAGAGGGGCTAGAGAGGAATAGGATGATCAGGGTGTATAAATCTGGGGTGGAAGGTAGGATGGGTAGTGGCAATCCTAATAATGCTCAAGAGGGGTAAAAATTTTTTGGACACAATCTCCTGTGAATACAGTTACAGTAATACAGTGGACCCTTGTTTTTCGTAATTAATCTCTTCCAGAGTGTGATTAATGGGGAAATTGAAGATTTGTGAAACCATTTTCCCCCATAAGAAATAACGTAAATCCAATTAATCCATTCCAGACACCCAAAAGTATTAAAACAAAATAATGTTTTTACATCCTAGGTAGTAGGTCTGTAGACAGCAACCGCCCAGGGAGGTACTACCGTCCTGCCAAGTGAGTGTAAAATAGAAGCCTGCAATTGTTTTACATGATGGTAGGATTGCTGGTGTCTTTTTTTTTTCTGTCTCATACACATGCAAGATTTCAGGTACGTCTTGCTACTTCTACTTGCACTTAGGTCACAATACACATACATGTACAAGCATATATATACACACCTCTCTGGGTTTTCTTCTATTTTTCTTTCTAGTTCTTGTTTATTTCCTCTTACCTCCATGGGGAAGTGGAACAGAATTCTTCCTCTGTAAGCCATGCATGTTGTGAGAGGTGACTAAAATGCCAGGAGCAAGGGGCTAGTAACCCCTTCTCCTGTATATATTACTAAATGTAAAAGGAGAAACTTTTGTTTTTCCTTTTGGGCCACCCCGCCTCGGTGGGATACAGCCGGTGTGTTGAAAGAAGAAGAAAGAATGTTTTTATATGAAATATAGATGTACATACACAGAAAACAATGAGACATGAAGAATAAAACAATAACAACATGACACGTACCTTCATTGAAGATTCTTCTTAGTGTATGGAAGATGGGAGGAGGGAAGAGGATGGAGAAATTACTGTTTGGAAGGGGAATCCCCTTCCATAAAGACTTCAGGTACCAAGTCCTTTTCTGGGGTTACTTCCCTTCTTAGTTTTTTAATGCCACTAGGACCAGCTTGAGTCACTACACACCTGTGGCACTAAATATCTGTCCAAAGAGCTCTGTTTCTGGCATCTCTTTAAAATTTCCCTAAAATGGGACAAGATATTGTCATTGTACATGTTGCTGACACAGTTTGCAACAGCTTTGTTAGGGTGATGTCCCTCAGCAAATCTTTCCATTCTACTCCACACTGCACAAATTCCATTACTATCACCCTCTACCACAATCGTAACCAATACTACCCTCTACCACCATCACAACCACTACCACCATCACAACTGCTACCATCCTCTACCACCATCACAACCATTACCACCCTCTACCACCATCACTACCACCCTCTACCACCATCACAAATGCTACCACCTTCTACCACCATCACAACTGCTACCATCCTCTACCATCAAAACCACTACCACCCTCTACCACCATCACAACCACTACCACCCTCTACCACCATCACAACCATTACCACCCTCTACCACCATCACAACCATTACCACCCTCTACCACCATCATAACCACTACCACCCTCTACCATCATCACAACCACTACCCCCATCATAACCACTACCACCCTCTACCATCATCACAACCATTACCACCCTCTACCACCATCACAACCATTACCACTCTCTACCACCATCACAACCACTACCACCCTCTACCACCATCACAACCACTACCACCCTCTACCACCATCACAACCACTACCACCCTCTACCACCATCACAACCACTACCACCCTCTACCACCATCACAACCACTACCACCCTCTACCACCATCACAACCACTACCACCCTCTACCACCATCAAAACCACTACCACCATCACAACCACCCTCTACCACCATCACAACCATTACCACCCTCTACCACCATCACAACCACTACCACCCTCTACCACCATCACAACCACTACCACCCTCTACCACCATCACAACCATTACCACCCTCTACCACCATCACAACCACTACCACCCTCTACCACCATCACAACCATTACCACCCTCTACCACCATCACAACCATTACCACCCTCTACCACCATCACAACCACTACCACCCTCTACCACTATGACTACCACCACCACTTTCGTATTTTTCTACAATCTTTTTCTTTAATTCTATCGTGTTTGTCACCTTTACCAAAGGGCTGGCACTAGCTTTTTGGGCTCATGGTGGCTTATTTAGCAGTTGCAAGCACTAAAACGAATGGAATATTACGAAATATATCATATGAATGCGTGGGATCATGCCCACTCACTGATAAACAATGGGACACTGACTGTGGCCGCGTCGGGGCCACTCGTACATGCCTGGGACGAACAACTATTTGCGAGTCAATATTTTGATGAAAAAATGCTACGATTTGCGAAAGTTACGGCTTCCGATGCTTACGAAAAACGAGGGTTCACTGTACTGCACATCGAGAGTGCATCAACTAAAAACTCTAGATTGAGGGACTCACCACATCCTAATTATGTCCTCCAGGGTGATGTACTGATTACAACGTCTTTTCATCTCTACTGTCTCTGTATTCGACTGAAGAAGTCTACTGTGTAAGCGAAACATTTTGGAATAAAGATACCTAACTGTTGCATGTGTCTTTGTTTATCACAACTAAAAACTAATGCAAAAATGCAGGATTTACAATGGCAGTATCTCTCTCCATCTGTAACTGACAGTCTTTTCTACACCTACCTTAAGATTTATCATCTCAAAAGTTTCTTGATAGACATCCATATTACCAGTCTCAATAATTTTATTAGACAACTCTGTAAGTTTGAGGAAATCTGACATATTGTTGTCTCCATTCTCATTACCCAAATTGCCAGTTTTTTTCAACTTCCATCTTTGGGCTGATGACATTTTCTTGTTTCCACCAAGTCTCTGTAAACAATGGAAGCTGAGCTTTATTTAAAATTATAAACATTAACTTTTTAACTTTATTACACAATATAGTATACAATTCAATGTAAATATTTTTATCCTAAACATACACAATTAATACTCTTATCTCTTCAACAAGAAGAAAGACTGAGATCCCACTGAGGGCAGAGACAGTTAAGCTGCTCAACTTAGCAATGAAGAATTACTTATGGAAGCATGTCAAGAAAACCAATAGGATGGAAGAAGTTGACAAATCAACAAAGATGGAATTAGAATTCCTTTATAAAGACTAGGAAAACACACACAAACCAAGAATTCCAAATAAGTGTTAGCAATCACTGTACCCAGTCTGCTACCTAGTGGAATTCAAACAGAGCTGAAACTGGAATGAATTCCAAACATGGGATATTCATCCAATGCCATAATTCCACCTACATATCCAATGGATAGGACTGTCACTATTGTATTAACAATCATAAAAAGACTAACCTACTTGCAAAAAATTTCACTGTGAAGATGCAGCTCTGATACAGAGATTCAATCTCCATGGTTAGCTTAACCCTTAAACTGTCCAAACGTAGATCTACTTTTCGCGCGTAGCACTCCGACCTTGATTTTCTCCATAAGAAAGCGTGTAAAAAAAAATGTAGCTCTACGTTCGGAGCACTACACGAGCGAATGTAGATCTACGTTTGGGCAGTTTAAGGGTTAAAGAAATATTTCAAAGTTTTCCACAATGACAATAGAACAAAAAGGTGCATCTCTCCTTAAATTCTAGCATAGAATAGGCTGTGGGGTACCAGGTAAGATCAAGATTGCTGAACGATGTGCCATCACTACCTCTTAATTCCTATATAGTATGGTCCTGAATTATGATTCACAAGTATCAGACTGGACCTTTGGAGCCAATTAATTACTTACGAACAAAGATTCATCCTTCTGAATAACGAGATTACTTACAACTGTGGAAATATCACTACCAGACAGTATCAGCATTCAACAAGGCTGGAATTATATTTTTTCTCAGTTACTTTTTTTATCAAATACACTAACAGTTTGTATATGTTCATTTTATACCTGCACAGAGTTCGTGTTTATTTGGTAGAGATTGGTCAAGAACTGCTGATTTAAAATTACTATTTATTGGGGTAGAAAGTGGATGTGTCTAACTAGTAGTCAGTGACCGAGGTTCAGATCACATGACACCATCCTATCTCGCTACACAACCTGAGCATGCACACTCTCTCACTAATACCCTCTCTCAGACACCTGATGCTCTTAATGTAACAGTGAGCTACATCTACCCCTCTCACAGTCACCTGATACCCTCTTGAACAGTGAACATATATAAGAAAGCATAATTAAAATTGTCAGATACAATTTCAGTCATAGCTGCTGTTGCTCTACTCTTTCACCCTTTCCCTCAACTGCAGGAGGAATGAAATGCAAGAGAGGAAGAAAGGTAAGGAAGTAGGAGAGAAGGGGAATAGAAAGTAATATATAGTTCTTAAGAACTATATATTACTTTTAATTTTACTGGAAAAAGTGAAATTAGATAGAGAATATTATGGCTGGGAAAAGCATATCTGATTATAACAAGGGTATCTTTGGGAAAATAGGTTTGAAGTTCCAAAAACCTGAGTAATGAACAATTTTCAGATATGTATTACTACTGTCAAATAGGAGCCACAATGTATACCAACACTGCCTAGAACAGAATGGCCAACTTTGTCAAAGAAAGCCAATGTAACCCCAATTCACAAAAGGAGAGGAATGGGCACCTACACTGTTTCCAAAATATCTAACAAAGGAGTGACTCCCAATATGGTTTCAGAAAAGTCCCTCTGAAGCAAAGTACCTGTTAAAGCTCTCCATTATGGGACAACAGCCAATGGATAATCTAAGCTCATTTAAGCTATACAGGGTCTTGCAGGTGCATGGCCAGATACTGCCCAGTGGCTTGGCAAAATTACAGAAACTAAGAATCTGCTGAGAGAAAAGAACCAGAAGTTATTAGCCTGTATCCTGTAAAAACTCCTGGTGAATGCTTAGGCAGATTCACCCTAAGCACCCGCCATTTTGTTCCCTAAAATAGTAGCATGTTCATAGCACCAGCAAAATTCCACATCCTTTCCTTTACAATGGATGCAGGCAAACACATTCAGCTGCAATAGGAAGAACTGAGGCATGCTCTGCCAACAGCTTAGAGAATTTTTATAGAGATAATATACTGTAAAGGATTTCCCCCAAAATTTGTCACTATAATTGCCTTAAGGATGACATGCAGTTCAACAGTAAAAATCTGAAGATTCTACTGGTAACTATATACAATAACAGGGAATAACTGCTCTAAAACCCATGCCTCCATCACATTTCGAACCATTTGCAAAGGCCTTGACCTCTCCTGTATGAACATAATTACACTCGAGGAAGTTAATCAATTTAGGCCACTTGAATTTAGTGTTTTTTCACCCACTGCCTCAAATACTTCTGTAAGCTTTTATTTCCTTGGAACTGATAGTCGAGACTATGCCCCGTCTAATCAGAATCCCTACAAAGCAGTCATGTGCAATGCACATTTAGTGAATGACATTGATGTTCTCCCTAAGGAGAAGAAACACATAGTAGAATTAATAACTTTGTCAACCTCTGATACCTTGGTCTCTTCAGGAATTCTCCCAACTTAAAGGGACAAGAATACATAAAAACCTCCCCGGGAACTTGCATAATTTATATACCTTAAGGTTCCCGTATCAAAGCACAGAAACATTTATCAAAGTATTTACTATTTGATTACTAGGAAAAGACAATCTAGTGTGTGAGAAAATAATGACTCCTCAGTAAGCACGTACAAATAAGAACGGACACCATATAAAAATAGAATGACACTGAAACAATATTTACTATCGGAAGAACTGGAGATCAAGTTGTGCTAGAAAGTATAGTCGACAGAAAAAAAACCTCAATGGGGAAAAAATAATCAGCTGTACTGTACTTCAGTGAAAGCAGAATTTCCATGAATGATCAGTCTTACACCACCTACATTTACCACAACACATTAACAAACCTTCAAAGCTTTGGCTACTGTCTCTCCTTGTTTTAAAAATTCAAGAATCTCTGTGTAGACTGAGATAATTCCACTAGCTGGTGTTCCACCAGGGTTATCATCACTGTCCGCATTACTCTCTGTATCAGATCCGTACTTCTTTTCGTCCCCTTCTCGGTGCTTAACCTGAAATGAAAAGGCTCAGTGATATACTGGTACAGACATTTCTTGGTTTTGAAAATTTCAGTATTTTACCTTTGCTATACTATACGTACTACATGACAAAAATGTAGGTAGTAGTTAAAATATCTTTATTAAGCAATCCACAAAGAAACCTTACCAAAGGCCAGGTTGTGAGAGCAGGAAAGTCCTTGACACTCTTCACAAGTATACATCAATCTTGAATTTAGAACTTCATTTCTCTTATATTTCTTTTATTTTTCCAAGTTCATCACACCTGATACAGTACACTTTTAGTTACAGGGAATATAATAATGTAAACAAAGAAGGACTATTACATACCTTAACCCAATCAATGTCATCAAGCCAAGCATCCTTGATTGTTTCACTTTCCTTTTTAAAATGATAAAAGCCATCCCCATCAAAGTGGCCATCTTCCAGTTCCTCTTTCATGTTAAATGGCGTTATTTGAGTCTCTCCCTCAAAATCCACAGTGCCTTCTTCCTGACCTGTGTTTGATATAAATGCAATGCTGTGTTATACATAAGGCATAATATCTATACACATTAAGGATTCATTTTACAGCCTCCCCTCACTTAACAAGTGAGCTCTGTTCCTAAGACCACATCGATAAACGAATTCATCTCTAAGCAAGGAGCATACTATATAATGGCAAAAGGATTGTGGCAACCATCTTTGATATTGTTTTAATGTCACTTCTGCACCATTTATACTATTTTTAGTATATTGTTAAATGTTTATACAGTAGTGTACTGTACAGCCTCTCCTCACTTAGTGACGTACTCATTTACCGACCACTTGGACTTACGACCAGCTCTCCAACCAGTATGCAAATCTAAATAATGTATATTAGAGCTGATTTCCTCTATTCTGTCTATTACAGTATACAGTAAACTACTGTATAAACATTTAAAAATATTTTTTATTATTATTATTATCACACTGGCCAATTCCCACCAAGGCAGGGTGGCCCGAAAAAGAAAAACTTTCACCATCATTCACTCCATCACTGTCTTGCCAGAAGGGTGCTTTACACTACAGTTTTTAAACTGCAACATTAACACCCCTCCTTCAGAGTGCAGGCACTGTACTTCCCATCTCCAGGACTCAAGTCCAGCCTGCCGGTTTCCCTGAACCCCTTCATAAATGTTACTTTGCTCACACTCCAACAGCACGTCAAGTATTAAAAACCATTTCTCCATTCACTCCTATCAAACACGCTCACGCATGCCTGCTGGAAGTCCAAGCCCCTCGCATGCAAAACCTCCTTTACCCCCTCCCTCCAACCTTTCCTAGGCCGACCCCTACCCCGCCTTCCTTCCACTACAACTGATACACTCTTGAAGTCACTCTGTTTCGCTCCATTCTCTCTACATGTCCGAACCACCTCAACAACCCTTCCTCAGCCCTCTGGACAACAGTTTTGGTAATCCCGCACCTCCTCCTAACTTCCAAACTACGAATTCTCTGCATTATATTCACACCAAACATTGCCCTCAGACATAACATCTCCACTGCCTCCAGCCTTCTCCTCGCTGCAACATTCATCACCCATGCTTCACACCCATATAAGAGCGTTGGTAAAACTATACTCTAATACATTCCCCTCTTTGCCTCCAAGGACAAAGTTCTTTGTCTCCACAGACTCCTAAGTACACCACTCACCCTTTTCCCCTCATCAATTCTATGATTCACCTCATCTTTCATAGACCCATCCACTGACACGTCCACTCCCAAATATCTAAATATATTCACCTCCTCCATACTCTCTCCCTCCAATCTGATATCCAATCTTTCATCACCTAATCTTTTTGTTATCCTCATTACCTTACTCTTTCCTGTATTCACTTTTAATTTTCTTCTTTTGCACACCCTACCAAATTCATCCACCAATCTCTGCAGCTTCTCTTCAGAATCTCCCAAGAGCACAGTGTCATCAGCAAAGAGCAACTGTGACAACTCCCACTTTATGTGTGATTCTTTAACTTTTAACTCAACGCCTCTTGCCAAGACCCTCGCATTTACTTCTCTTACAACCCCATCTATAAATATATTAAACAACCACAGTGACATCACACATCCTTGTCTAAGGCCTACTTTTACTGGGAAATAATTTCCCTCTTTCCTACATACTCTAACTTGAGCCTCACTATCCTCGTAAAAACTCTTCACTGCTTTCAGTAACCTACCTCCCACACCATACACCTGCAACATCTGCCACATTGCCCCCCTATCCACCCTGTCATACGCCTTTTCCAAATCCATAAATGCCACAAAGACCTCTTTAGCCTTATCTAAATACTGTTCACTTATATGTTTCACTGTAAACACCTGGTCCACACACCCCCTACCTTTCCTAAAGCCTCCTTGTTCATCTGCTATCCTACTCTCCGTCTTACTCTTAATTCTTTCAATAATAAGTCTACCATACATTTTACTAGGTATACTCAACAGACTTATCCCCCTATAAATTTTGCACTCTCTTTTGTCCCCTTTGCCTTTATACAAAGGAACTATGCATGCTCTCTGCCAATCCCTAGGTACCTTACCCTCTTCCATACATTTATTAAATAATTGCACCAACCACTCCAAAACTATATCCCCACCTGCTTTTAACATTTCTATCTTTATCCCATCAATCCCGGCTGCCTTACCCCCTTTCATTTTACCTACTGCCTCACGAACTTCCCCCACACTCACAACTGACTCTTCCTCACTCCTACAAGATGTTATTCCTCCTTGCCCTATACACGAAATCACAGCTTCCCTATCTTCATCAACATTTAACAATTCCTCAAAATATTCCCTCCATCTTCCCAATACCTCTAACTCTCCATTTAGTAACTCTCCTCTCCCATTTTTAACTGACAAATCCATTCGTTCTCTAGGCTTCCTTAACTTGTTAATCGCACTCCAAAACTTTTTCTTATTTTCAACAAAATTTGTTGATAACATCTCACCCACTCTCTCATTTGCTCTCTTTTTACATTGCTTCACCACTCTCTTAACCTCTCTCTTTTTCTCCATATACTCTTCCCTCCTTGCATCACTTCTACTTTGTAAAAACTTCTCATATGCTAACTTTTTCTCCCTTACTACTCTCTTTACATCATCATTCCACCAATCGCTCCTCTTCCCTCCCACACCCACTTTCCTGTAACCACAAACTTCTGCTGAACACTCTAACACTACATTTTTAAACCTACCCCATACCTCTTCGACCCCATTGCCTATGCTCTCATTAGCCCATCTATCCTCCAATAGCTGTTTATATCTTACCCTAACTGCCTCCTCTTTTAGTTTATAAACCTTCACCTCTCTCTTCCCTGATGCTTCTATTCTCCTTGTATCCCATCTACCTTTTACTCTCAGTGTAGCTACAACTAGAAAGTGATCTGATATATCTGTGGCCCCTCTATAAACATGTACATCCTGAAGTCTACTCAACAGTCTTTTATCTACCAATACATAATCCAACAAACTACTATCATTTTGCCCTACATCATATCTTGTATACTTATTTATCCTCTTTTTCTTAAAATATGTATTACCTATAACTAAACCCCTTTCTATACAAAGTTCAATCAAAGGGCTCCCATTATCATTTACACCTGGCACCCCAAACTTACCTACCACACCCTCTCTAAAAGTTTCTCCTACTTTAGCATTCAGGTCCCCTACCACAATTACTCTCTCACTTGGTTCAAAGGCTCCTATACATTCACTTAACATCTCCCAAAATCTCTCTCTCTCCTCTACATTCCTCTCTTCTCCAGGTGCATACACGCTTATTATGACCCACTTTTCGCATCCAACCTTTACTTTAATCCACATAATTCTTGAATTTACACATTCATATTCTCTTTTCTCCTTCCATAACTGATTCTTCAATATTACTGCTACCCCTTCCTTTGCTCTAACTCTCTCAGATACTCCAGATTTAATCCCATTTATTTCCCCCCACCGAAACTCCCCAACCCCTTTCAGCTTTGTTTCGCTTAGGGCCAGGACATCCAACTTCTTTTCATTCATAACATCAGCAATCATCTGTTTCTTGTCATCCGCACTACATCCACGCACATTCAAGCATCCCAGTTTTATAAAGTTTTTCTTCTTCTCTTTTTTAGTAAATGTCTACAGGAGAAGGGGTTACTAGCCCATTGCTCCCGGCATTTTAGTCGCCTCATACGACACGCATGGCTTACGGAGGAAAGATTCTTTTCCACTTCCCCATGGACAATAGAAGAAATAAAGAAGAACAAGAGCTATTTAGAAAAAGGAGAAAAACCTAGATGTATGTATATATATATATGCAAGTGCGTGTCTGTGAAGTGTGACCAAAGTGTAAGTAGGAGTAGCAAGATATCCCTGTTATCCAGCGTGTTTATGAGACAGAAAAAGAAACCAGCAAAAATATACCAATGTTATAAATGGTGTAAAAGTGACATTAAAAATATATCTAAAGATGGTTGACACACCCACTACCAGCATAGTATGCTCCTCACTTAACTACCAATTCACTTACCGACCAACTCTTAGGAATGGAACCCCGTCGTTAAGTGAGGAGAGGCTGTATATTTTGTAATAACCAGAATACAGGAAATCAGCCCTAATATATATTATTTAGGCATGAATACTGGTCAGAGCTCATCGTAAGTCCAACATATTTGTTAAAAGAGTATGCCATTAAGTGAGGAAAGGCTGTAATTAATCATTTTAAATTAATTTATGTATTATTAATGAATTTAATTCCAATGAACCTTTAATGATTTTTTTAACAATTACTGTCTCCCACTGAGGTTGGGTGATATTCCCCCCCCCCAAAAAAAAGGAAATGCATTTACCATCATTCATTCAACAGCTGTCTTGCCAGAAGTGTGCAGACATCACATTTCAAATGACCCTCAGAACTGCAACTTCCCTACCCCTCCCTCAGTGTAGGCCACTGTACTTTCTACCTCCAGGACCCAAGTCCAGTCAACTGGTTTCCCCTGGATTTTTTTGTTATTTTGCTCACACTTCACAAGCACATCCATTAACCTATCAACTGGAGCACACCCCAGAATTAAATTTCCTGTGTGCACACATGTGCACGAGTGCACAAGTGCATTCATGTGTGCATGCATTTGTGGCAAGATATTGAAAAAAAATAACGACTGAGTGAATGTATTTTTATGACTCTAATAAGAGTGGAATGTGATATAACTTGCAATTTTATGGCATTCTGAGGTTAGCAAAAACATGATCACTTACTAACAACAGCAGTGTAAATGCACCAGTCATATTTACATTTTACAATCTAATGAGGCCAAGTTATGACTGTTTTTCAGTTTTTTATATTTTTTATATTAGATGTGTTTCAGTACATCAAACATGGAGAAATGCACAACCCAACATTGCTCCACTTGGAATATACAGTATAAACTGGTGCAAATACAGTACAGTAATTGTTCTTTATTCTATTTTTACCTCTTTGATCTTTTAACACTATATACAAGAAATATTTTATGATATTACAATTGTTTCCAGATTAATATTCCTTAAAAGATGGAAATAAATCACATTATTTGACTTTGTTGGGTTACCCTAGGTTTATTATTATGTTACAGTGTCAGTACTGAAGTTCGAGAGAATATCCGGGCTTATATAAACACTAATTTGTGTCCTTCAAAAACCACTGGAAAATATGTATTTACAAGGAAATCTTAGGATATTACAATTGTTTCACGGTGTAAAACTGAAACATACATGGAAATGTCATACTGACTTCATTAGGTTATCCTAAGTTAAATCTACATAGTGCGCTTTTGACTGAATTCCAATAACTGAATTCCACTCATGAAATTGTAATAATAAACAAGGAATGAATGAGTCATCTTTGTGTTAATTTCACACCCTGTTTGCTGGTAGGGAAGCCAGTGGTGGAACAACAGATTCTGATTTCACAGTCTACTATGTACCACAAACAGCACTGCTTACACTATACAGTGGACCCCCAGTTTACGATCACCTCCCAATGCGACCAATTATGTAAGTGTATTTATGTAGGCGCGTTTGTACGTGTATGTTTGGGGGTCTGAAATGGACTAATCTAATTCACAATATTCCTTATGGGAACAAATTCGTTCAGTACTGGCGCCTGAACATACTTCTGGAATGAAATAATATCGTAAACCGGGGGTCCACTGTACTACTATACTATTCACTGATCTACCCCTACCTCACCTATGCTATTTGTGCCTGGGCTTCCACAACAAATCACCTAAAGCCAATAATAACCCAACAAAAAGCTGCAGTGTAAATAATCACACAATCCACTGCTAGACAACACCCCTACCCCCCACTTCAAAGACCTAAACTTACTCACTATACAAAACAATCACTCATACTACTGTGCAAACTACATTTACAGAACAATCAATTCTAATATAAATCCTGACTTGAAGCACTCTCTGACAGTTGCAATATGACCCATAGACACAATACTAGGCACAAAAATCTCTATGACATTCCCTGTGTCTAGCTAAATATTTTCAAAAACTCAATGTTCATAAAAGGGGCCCAATATCTGGAACTCTCTGCCAGAAATCTCCAAACACTGGCTCAGCTAGCATTTTTATAACTACAGTTAAAAAACACCTTATCTCCTTAACCTCACCCAGCCCATCATAAATAGGAACAGTGGAACCTTGGTTTTCGTGACTAACCCGTTCGAAAAAGTCTGACGAAAACCGAATTGTACGAAAACTGAAGCAATATTTCCCATAAGAAATATGTAAATCCAATTAATCTGTTCAAGACACCCAAAAATATTAACAAAAATACATTTTATAGAGAATAACTTTAGTTGTACATACAGAAAACAATGAGAAATATATATAAATGACTAATGAAATGGATAAATGAACATTTAACATCAATTTTACCTTTATTGAAGACTCTTGCTGGTGTATGGAAGATGGCAAGGAGGGGAGAGAGAGGAGGAGAGGTTATTGTTTGGAAGGGGAATCCCCGTCCATAAGGAATTCAGGTATCAAGGCCTTATCCGGGGTTACTTCCCTTCTTTGTCTTTTACTGGCACTAGGACCAGCTTGAGTCTCACTGGACCCTTGTTGCACAAAGAATCTGTCCAAAGAGCTCTGTTTCTGGCATCTCGTTAAGATTTGCCTACAATGGGACAAGGCATTGTCATTGAACATGTTGTAGACACACCTTGTAACAGTTTTGTTAGTGTGATATTTCTGCACAAAACTTTGCAACTTGCTCCACTTTGCACACATGTCCTTAATCACTGAAGAAGGCACATTCTCCTCTCTCTCTTCCTCCTCCTCTGAAGCAATTTCTTCAGCTGCAGTCTACTGCTGTTCCAGATGAAGGTCTTGCAGCTCTTCAGTGCTTAGCTCTTCCCTGTGGTCGTCCACCAACTCTTCCACATCCTGGCCACTCACATCCAACCCCATGGACTTCCCCAAAGACACAGCAGATTCCACTTCCCGTACATCCTGGAGAGACTGGCTGCGCGTATACTACTTTCGTACTTTGCTACGAGTTCTTTCTTGAATTCTATCACGTTTCTCACCTTCTTTATCAAAGGGCTGGCACTTAGAGGTGATGCTCCTCAACGAGAAACAAAGGTAGACTGAGTCATGAATGCATGGGATGCTTTGTGTGGGAGCTTGAGTGGCTGAGTCATGCGGGCAGGAGGACGAGTTTGGTATGGACAATTTTCAACTCTACGAAAACCAAGTGGATGTACGAAAATTGGGACAAAATTTCAATGAAAAAAGTAGTTGAAAACCGAATTCTACGAAAACTGAGGCATATGAAAACCGAGGTTTGACTATGTTAAAACTATATATGCATTTGCTCAATATCATGAACATAGGTAAAACATTATAACGAATATATCCTTACTAACAATATCTGTAATCAACAAATGTTAATCATACCATTGTGGTCACCTTAGGCTAATAATCAAAACTAATTAAAACTTCTTAAAGCCATATAGCAAGAACTAATAGAATATTCAATTCTCTTGTACTCATTGAAACTCATCTAATGATCATATGTACAAAATTACTGCACTGTTATTGCCTTATTAATCTTAAGTTAGTCTTAAGTTTGCCCAAAATGCTCTGCATATAAAGGGGCTTTTGGCATGTATACCCAATTGTTATACTCCTTTGTACAAACATGTATCATGCTGAAATAAAATTATTATTATTATTATTATTATTATTATGTGTGAAGCGTGGGTGATGAATGTTGCAGCGAGGAGAAGGCTGGAGGCAGTGGAGATGTCATGTCTGAGGGCAATGTGTGGTGTGAATATAATGCAGAGAATTCGTAGTTTGGAAGTTAGGAGGAGGTGCGGGATTACCAAAACTGTTGTCCAGAGGGCTGAGGAAGGGTTGTTGAGGTGGTTCGGACATGTAGAGAGAATGGAGCGAAACAGAATGACTTCAAGAGTGTATCAGTCTGTAGTGGAAGGAAGGCGGGGTAGGGGTCGGCCTAGGAAAGGTTGGAGGGAGGGGGTAAAGGAGGTTTTGTGTGCGAGGGGCTTGGACTTCCAGCAGGCATGCATGAGCGTGTTTGATAGGAGTGAATGGAGACAAATGGTTTTTAATACTTGACGTGCTGTTGGAGTGTGAGCAAAGTAACATTTATGAAGGGATTCAGGGAAACCGGCAGGCCGGACTTGAGTCCTGGAGATGGGAAGTACAGTGCCTGCACTCTGAAGGAGGGGTGTTAATGTTGCAGTTTAAAAACTGTAGTGTAAAGCACCCTTCTGGCAAGACAGTGATGGAGTGAATGATGGTGAAAGTTTTTCTTTTTCGGGCCACCCTGCCTTGGTGGGAATCGGCCAGTGTGATAATAAATAATAAAAAAAAATTATTATTATCAATGTTAACCATGATGCATTACTTGGACCTGTCTGATCTTAAATTTTTTCTAAGGTATGAAGAGGTTGCAGGAGACTCAAGCAGTTGTGCTGAGATCAAAAATACTGATCTCAGCACAACTATTTAGCATTTCTGAAGCCATGAAAAATTGTGCCTAGCACGTCAGACACAGTTATCACTTGCATACTAGTATGTCACACACAGTCATCACATGCATACGTGGACACAATTATAAGGTTAAATACCACTAATTCCCCATCAATCTAAACCTTCTAACCTTCCTTCCTCTCTTACATTCCTATTTTTTCCATTCACTCTCACAAACTCCTAATGTATCTAACACAGCAACAGGGGAGGTGGTTTTTTTTTTTACTGTTGTAAAGGTGACTAAAATGTCAAAAGCAAAGTGCTAGTAACTCCCACTCCTGTATAAATTGCTAAATTCAAAACGAACATTTTAAAGTTAGGATTTTTGAATGTGCTTGGATGTTGTATAGATAAGAAAGAGTTGATTGTTAAAGTTATGAATGAAAATTTGGATGTCCTAGCTCTAAGCAAAACAAAGCTGAGGAGGTAGAAGAATTGCAGTGGGGAGAACTAAATGGGATTAGGTCTGGTGCACCTGAGAGAAGAGATAAGGAGGAAGCAGGGGTAACATTGAATGATCAGTTATGAAAAGAAAAAAGGGAATAGCACAAATTCAAGGATGATGCAGATTAAATGTAATAGCAGGATACAAAGGGGTTAATATTAAATGTTTATGCATCTGGGAAAAAGAGGAGTGTAGAAAGATTTTGGAAAATGTTGTGTTTCGAGTTTTGAACCAAGTAAGAAAGTAACTGTTGTGGGGCTATGTTAAAGTCAGAGAAGCTACTGTGGAGGGAGTAATAGGTAATAACGTACAAATAACCCACACATAGGAGAATGAAACTCGGGACAATGTTTTGGTCTGACCTGGACCATTAACTAATCCGGCTGAAATGTTCTCATAAGTTTCATTCTCCTACGTGCAGGTTTTATTTGTGTATTGTTCCAGTCATGGTACTGGGCCTTTTTATTCTTCATGTAGTAGGCAAGTTTTGGGTGCCAGGGGTAAATAATAATGGGTGGCCAATAGATCTAACAGCTTAAAACAAGAGATGAATTGTTAGATGGGAAGTTGGAGGTATTGAGAAGATGGAGGAAATATTCCGAGGAGCTGTTAAATATTGATGAATATAGGGAGGCAGTGATTTCATGCACAGGGCGGGGAGTTATAACATTTATTTGGCATGATGATGAATCAGATGTGAATGTAGGGAAGGTGCATGAGGAAATGGATAGAATGAAATGGGGTAAAGCAACTGCAATTGATGGGATCAAGTCACAAATGTTAAAAGCAGATGAGGATATAGTTTTGAGGTGGTTGGTGCATTTGGTCAATAAATGTATGAAAGGGGGTAAGGTACCTATGGAGTGGCAGGTAGCATACACAATTCCTTAGTATAAAGGAAAAGGAGATAAAAAGGAAGTGTAAGAATTAAAGGGAAACAAGCCTGTTGAGTATACATGATAAAATGTACGAGTTATTTGCGTATAGTCATTATTAAAAGAATGAAGGATAAGAGAGAGAAGGATTGCAGAGGAACAAGATTTTAGGAAGGGAAGGGGATATGTAGTTGAAGGTAAAGAAATCTTCATTGACTATTTGGATTTAGAAAAGGCATATGATAGTGAATAGGGGAGCAGAGAGGCAGGTGTTGCAAGTGTATGGAATAAGTGGTAGGTTGCAGAAGGATAGTGAGGCTCAAGTTAGGGTATGTAGGAGAGCAAGATTATTTTCCAGTAAAAGTAGGCCTTAGACAGGAATATGTTGTCACCATGGTTGTTTAACCATAGATGGGGTAAGTAAAACAAGTGAATGCTAGAATGTTATGAAGAGGTGTGCGATTAAAGATAAAGAATCTGACAAGGTGGAAGTTGGTATGGTTGCTTTTTGCTGGTGACACTGCTTTTGGGAGAGTCTGAAGAGAAGTTGCAGAGGTTGTTAGACAAATTTGGAAGGTTATGTAAAAAGGTAATTAAATGTGAATATAGGAAAGAACAAGGTGATGAGAGTAACAAAAAATTTAGGTAATGAAAGATTGGATATCATACTGGAAAGAAGGAATATGGAGGATGTAAATATGTTCAGATACTTGGGAATGGACTTCTTGGTAGACAGGCCTGTGAAATATGAGGTGATCCATAAAATTAACAAAGGGGAGAAAAAGGTGGGTGGTATAAAGAATCTTATCCATGGAAGCAAAAAGGGAATTGTACCAGGGTATAGTGGTACCAACACTCTTATATGGGTGTGAAGCATGGATTTTAAATGCTGCAACAAGGAGGCTGGAGGTACTGGAGATGTGTTAAGGGCAGTGTAGTGTGAATATTGTGCAGAGAATTCAAAGTTTGGAGATTAGGTGGTGTGGGGTTACTAGAAGTATGTACAGTACTTCCAGAGGGTTGTGAAGGCATTATTGAGATGCTCTGGACATTTAGAGAGGGTGGAGCAAAATAGGATGACTTAGAGGGTATATAAATCTGAAGTGCAGGGAAGGAGGGGTAGGAGTCATCCTAGGAAACACTAGAGGGGTAACAGTGGGTTTTGTGTGAGAGGGGTTTTGACATCTAACAAGAATGAGCAAGCATGTTAGACAGGAGTGAATGAAGGCAAGTGGTTTTTATGACTGTGCTGTTGGAGAATGAGCAAAATAACATTTATAAAGGGATTCAGGCAACCAGTTAGCCAGACTGAAGTCCTGGAGGTGAGAGGTACAGTACCTGCACTGTGAAGGACAGGTGGGGATACTGGAGTTTGGAGTGGCATCTGAGCTGCAATGCTGGCACAACTCTGGCAAGACTGATATACTGAGTAATGGTTAGTGTTTCTTCTTTTTCAGGTCACCCTACCTCAGTTGGAGACAGCCAGCATGAATAAAAAATGTTGAAATTACAATTTAAGTAATGCCTATATCTTACAAAATACACACCCAAGAACTTTTAATACAAAATGCTAACCATCAATATCTTCATCTCTCAGTATGTCATAATTTTTGCCACCGGTTTCATCATCATCATCATCATCATCATCTTCCTCATCCGAGTCTAAAGAATGCTTCTTCTCTTTCTGTGGAATCAAATCTTCACGTTCAGAGTATTTAACATCTTTGCTTGGTACGTAATCTTCATCATCATCATAACTATATGGTCCGGATGGTCTTTTCCTTGACATCTGTAGATAACAAGATTTAACTTAATAAACAATTAATGAACAAGACAAACTTACAATAAAAATTTGAATATTAAGCTTTCCTTCTGTAATCCAAAACTGGAAAAAATCACAAATCAAATCCTGAGTATTGTACAGTACCATGCAAAAATTCACAGTTCACAATCTGAGAGAATGTTAGACATTTTGGAACTGTGCTTCTGGAAAGACAATATGGGATAATGAATGTATTTCTTTGGGTCACCCTGCCTCAGTGGAGAATGGCCAACGTTGAAAATAAAATAAAGAAAAAACACTACTCGAGTGGCTAGCACCAAGTCAAAAGAAAATGAACACGTGGCCAGAAGTTGGGTTGTGCCAACACAGTCAGGACTAGAGGTAGAGGGATGGGTGAAGGGAGAGAGGGAAGAGCATTAGTGAGATATTTATTCACAGAACCATAATATGCACACACTAATCCAGATGAAGACAGGCTGTTGGTCGGCAGGGAAGGGAGGGAGGGTTATGGGGATAGAGGAGGTTTACAATGAGTTTATTCCCTGATTTTGTATTGTAAAGAGATTAATACTGAATTATTTGTGTCTAAATTTATTTTGAGTTGGTTTTTCAACCAAATCCATTTCTTTTGAGTACATGACCATTTCACACATCAGTGACAAGCTCATTTTGTGATAACACTGGTCAAGAAATGTGAAATTTGTAGTCACAGAAGTAATCTTTTTTGTTATAATGAGTCTGCTCTATGCAGAGTTGATTTACATACCACTGGCAAGGAACACAGCTATCACATAAGAAAGAAGAAACACTACAGCAGGCCTACTGGCCCATGCAAGGCAGGTCCAAGTCTCCCACCGGCTTAAGCCGGTAACCAAACCTAGTCAGGTCAGGTCATATTCACTTAAGGAGGAGCACGGCAACAGACCTACTAGCACAAGCTAGTTACATCCCCTTTATTTATTCCCATTTTCCATTTATGCACCTCAATCATATCCCCCCCTAATTCTATGCCTTTCTAGAGAGAGCAGATTCAGGGCCCTCAGTCTATCCTCATGGGGAAGATTTCTAATACATGGGATCAACTTTGTCATCCTCCTCTGTACGTTTTCCAGAGCATTTATATCCAATCTGCAATACAGTGACCAAAACTGTGCAGCATAATCTAAACAAGGCCTAACCAAGGCTATATAGAGTTGAAGAACAACCTGAGGACTCCTATTATTTATGCTTCTTGATATGAAGCCAAGAATTCTATTCACTTTATTGCAAACACTTATGCACTGTTGTCTTGGTTTTAGATTACTGCTAACCAGAACACTCAAATCCTTTTTGCAATCAATAATATTAAGATCTACATTATTTAGTTATATATGGCATGGTTATTTTCCTGTCCAATGTTTAGAACTTTGCATTTCCTTATATTAAGCTGGATCTGCCACTTCTCCGACCATTGCATCAGTCTATTCAAATCTACCTGGAGTGCTCTAATGTCCTCATCAGATTGAATTTGTCGGCCTATTTTGGTGTCATTGGCAAACTCGCTTATATCGCTATTTATTCCCTCATCTATGTCGTTTATGTAGACTGTGAACAACAAGAGGCCCAACAGTGACCCCTGTGGAACACCACTCGTGACACTTCCCAACTCAGATTTTTCCCCATTTATGCAAACTCTCTGCTGCCTATCTGTCAACCACGCCTCTATCCAGGAAAAATTTCTCCTCCTTTTCAGTGTGCTTTAATTTTCCTCAATAGTCTCTGATGTGGGACTCTTATCAAAAGCCTTACTAAAGTCCATATACACAATATCATATTCATTACCATGATCTACCTCTTCACATACCTTAGTGAAAAAAGTTAATAAATTCGTAAGGCAGGAACGTTCTTTTCTAAAACTGTGCAGAGATTCGTTGATAAATTTATGCTTTTCGAGATGGTTACAAATTGCCTCAGCAATTATCGATTCCATAAATTTTCCCACTATGGAGGTTAGGCTTACTGGTCTATAGTTTGAAGCTAAGGACCTGTCACCTGCTTTGAAAATAGGTATCACATTTGCCATTTCCCACTTTTCTGGCACTATATACACTGTATTTTCGGAAAATATACATTATTTTCCACAGCAACTACTGTTACAGGACTGGACTCAGTCACCTTTAATAAACGAAGAATAATTCTCTTGTGCCAGTTTGTAGTGATATGTTGAAAAGATTAGTCAAAGGTTTGCTAAGCTCTTTACATTCCTTTAGAACCCTTGCATACAGCTCATCAGGGCCCGGGGATTTGTTAGGTTTTAATTTATCTATTTGTCTAGTCATGTAACTTGTGACCCTAATCATGCATAGTTTATCATCATCCTGTTCTACACAATTTATTATTTCTGGAATATCGCTAGTATCTTCCTGTGTAAAAACTGAGAGGTAGTAAGCGTTAAAAATTCTACACATTTCCTTATCACTGTCGGTGAGCTGACCCAAGTAACTTTTGAGTGGGCCTATCTTGTCCCTAATCTTACTTCTGTATACCTGAAAGAATGCTTTTGGGTTAGTCTTCAATTCCCTTGCAACTTTAACCTCATAATCTCTTTGCTTTTCTTATTCTCTTTTTTATATCTCTAACTGAATATATTGATTTCTTAACTGCTCCTCTCCTCTTTTGATTTGCCTATATATGCCTCTCTTTTGACCAATGTTTTAATCTAATGTTTATCCATTTAGGATCATTTTTGTTTGATCTGATTTCCCTATTCGGAACACAAGTTGTCTGAGCAGTTAGAACTATGCTCCGGAAAACGTCATATCGGCAGCCATCACCACCTACCTGACTCATAGTCAGGTCATTCCAGTTCAGCCCACCCAGGTAATTTCTCAATCCTATGAAATCAGCCAAGTGGAAGTCAGGGACAGAGACTTGATTGGCATTATTAGGGTAATTCCATGATACTGTATATTAAAACTGAGTGATTTGTGATGATTTTCTCAATGTTCATCATTAACCTGAAGATTATTAATTAGTGATCCCCTGTTGGCAAGAACCAAGTCATAAAGGGGCACTGGTACTGCTATAAGATAAAATTATTCATATACATGTACTACTATCTTTTTAATAGGCCATGAAAATGGGGAACTGTAATTACTTTCTTAAAAGGCTATAAAAATTCTTATTAAAGGCTTTTCATACAAAATACAGTATTATAATGGTGTATGATGCCTGGTTGCAGTGTGTTATCTTGACAACTTGCTTATGTGAAAGATAAAAAGGCTCTTAATTTAGCATGCATCTCACCACAACATGGTGTGATGCGATATAAGAACATAAGGAGAACTGCAGCAGGCCTACTGGCCCATGCAAGGCAGGTCCAAGTCACCTACCAGCCTATGCCACTGACCCATCCAAGTTAGGTCCAGGTCACATCCACTTAAGGAAGGAGCAAGGAATCAGGCCTACTAGCACAAGCTAGTCAGGTCCAATTCACACCCACTCGTGTATTTATCTAACCTATTTTTAAAACTACACAACGTTTTAGCTTCTATGACGGTACTTGGGAGTTTGTTCCACTCATCCACAACTCTATTACCAAACCAGTGCTTTCCTATATCCTTCCTGAATCTAAACTTTTCCAACTTGAAACCATTATTGCGAGTCCTGTCTTGGCTAGATATTTTCAGCATGCTATTTACATCCCCTTTATTTGGTATACCAGTATGGGGGGAAAAAAATTTGTAGATTAACAAGGTACCCTTAGCGTAGTCACCCTTCAAGTTACTGGCAACCTAACGGTGCTTAATGTGAATGACTGGGCAACATGTGCTTCATTTGTAGTGCTACATCAGAGGTGCTCATCAGACTCAGTCATTAAGCTACCACTGATACCCAAACTCATTGGTAGCATGTTCAGCTCTCAATCAAGAGATGCAGGTTCTATCCTCAGCAAGTGCACCCAGCTCACACACTGAGGTTCACGGGTTGATCCCTGGTATGGGTGGAAACATTAGGATGTGTTTCCTAAAGTCACCTGCTGCCCATTTTCACCTATCAGTTAAACAGGTACCTGAGTGTTAGTCGACTGGTGTGGGTCACATCCTAGGACAAAACTGACCTAATTTGCCCAAAATGCTCTGCATAACAATGGGCTCTCTATATAGTAGTATGTCACTGATGTCAGCTAGGCCTGTATACACTGTACATGTACTTATAGAAATAAAGACTATTATTATTATTATGATTATTATTACCAGTAAACTGAATATGCTTTTCTGCTGAATTATGCCAACCAACAAATATTACACACTCAGATCCAATTTATAATCACAGTATAACATACTATACAGTAGTATTTTGGTTTTCATCACTTGGTAAACCCTTGATTAAATGGACTAACAGGGAGGAGAGAAATGGGTGGCCAGCAATGGCAACAGCAGAGAAATGAGGTAGTTTTGCTGTGATCATAACAATAATAGACAATTCTGTAATCTCAATCAAGATTGCAGTTCTGAACATTGCTCCAAGGCTGTTTTTTGTCCCTGTATTGTACTGATAAAGCCACTGGTTGGCAAAATGTCTACATAATAAAGATACCCAGTAGTTGTACTTATGTCAAATATTTCAATTATTGTAACCAACAGACTTTATCTATTGTTTACAAATCAACTGACCCAACAGATTTTGACATATTTCTGAAGTTGGTTAAATTTGAGGATTTACTTTTACGTTTTGTATGACCAACAACATTATTACTTGAACATAAACACAGCACACGATTACATAAAATACGAAACAATAGAAACAGGTCATACTATTTAATTTGGGTTATCCTGCATGCCGGTATTATATTCATAAGGAAGCATTAAACCCATATGGGTCATACAGTGCCTGGGAAATGAGGTCTGAGTTGAGGAAGGGAAGGACAGTTTCAATTCCTTGAAGGAAGTGTTTGTCTATACTAATGCTTAAAACGACCTTTGTAGAAAATTTTGTAAAAAATACAAGTTTAGGGGAATAAACCATTAAAAAAAAAATACGCAGACTGTTATTTTTAAATTCTGATATTAAGCACATAGTTTTTTTTAGGCAAGGAGAATAAATCTGAAAAGAAATGTACATGTACAGGTCATACAGTAATAAGTAACATCTAAAGATAAAAATTCAGACCAGGTCCTGTGATTTAAACATAAATGAATCCCTAAAATGTTCAATATTATGAATGTTTGGCCAGGTAATATTTTATGCAAATGCAAATGAAAAAAAAAAAAAAAAAGGAAAGATAACCTAACAAAATTTAAAATAACTCAATCTAAAGATTTTAACATAGTAAGTTCATTCAGGTATAGGTACACACAAACATTGACAAAATTATCACGACCATAACAATACACAGATCTCTTTTTGATGTACCTCGTGTCCATATCACACTGTGTAAAAACTCTATGCACATAAAGGGCCCCAAAATCTGGAATTCATTACCAGAAGATACTAAAGTAACCCAGTCTGAAAATCAATTTAAGACTTCTCAAAAGCCACTTAATCACCCTAGACTAAATACTAAATACTCAATACTCACATACTCAATTATGTATTCCCATATCATAATTTCAACAATTACTTTTGAACCTTTTATCCATTGTTGACAGGAATATAACTGAATCATTGTTTTCACAAAAAGCATTTTTGAATATATGAATATATCTTTTGACTTGTATAAATTAGATTCACTTATAATTAATAATCTACCGTACAACTATGATATAATTAATAACCTACTGTACAACTATGATATAATCCTTAGTGTTAAGTAGTCAGTAAGCCAATAATGTTAAGTTGACCCATAATGCCTAGGCATAATAGAGGCTGTCTTTGCACTGCAACCCATTATTGTAAATACATAATCTCAATGTACTATTTGCAAAGACATAAATAAATAACAGAAGTGAATAAATAGCAGCATATGTGTAATTACCTAGGATAACCCCCCAAAAAATAGAGTTGAAGTGACTTATTTCAACTGGAGTCCTTAACCTACTCCACCAGATGTAGATATAATACAGCTTTTACTTATAATCACTGTGGTCTGTCATGTCAAGTGACTCAATACTAATCAATGATTACCTTTGATGTGGTATCCCAGTTAAAACAGTCCTAAGTTTTCAAATGTCTCCCAAAATAACAATGTTTGCCCACATAAATACCTCATTTTATTTAAAAAAAGAATTAGCGATTTCTGAAAAGTGGCCGGACCTGGACCAGGATATTAGCTCATACATAACTTATTACACTGTTGCAGTAAACACTAAACCTGTAAGGGGGTCATAGTGGAAAATGGTTGGCAGTCAAGCTCGACCCAAAGGGGGAGGAAAAGTTAGACTCCTTGAATCAAGGGCTCCTCCCCAGCATCAAGGAACCTTCCTGGAAGGGCAAGACAACCCAACAATGACAAATATCACCATTTACTTTCAAGTGTCCACTGAGTGTACCACTTGTCCTCACTGATTAACATTAAACATGCGGGACAGGAAGGTCTTCAACTGGTTATGTATCTCACCATGATATCTGAGGCCAAGACACAGGTAAATACAATAATAAACAATCAAGTATACACTATAGTGTATAATTAAGATAACAAGCCTGCTGCTGCGTCTCACTCAGGAATCTTGACTCAGGATATTTCAAAGTCTGTAGAGTCTCTGAAACTATCTATTAAAATATCTAACATACACACAGGGTAAAAATGTTGATTACCAAATATCACAATAATACAGCGCCATCTATTGAATAGATTAATAACTACTCTAGGTGAGGTAAAACTACATTTATATTAACACCGGTGGGTTAGTATACCAGAAAAAGGACTTTATAGGAAGGGAGAACCTTGATGCTGATGATGGGATCATGATGAAAGAAATTGGAGCCACCCCCACCTTGCCTTGCATCAAACCTGGATGACTTACATATCCCACATCCTTCATATCCCATTTGGGTTCAGCGCTTCCCTACAAATATAATAATAATCTTTATTTCTACATGTACGAGGTATACAGGCCGACCTGACATCAGTGACATGCTACTATATAAGTCCCTTAAAAAACCATACCCCCGGCCGGGATTGAACCCGCGGTCATAGAGTCTCTTAAGTCATATAAGTCCCTTGTTATGCAGAGAATTTCCGGCAAATTGTGTCAATTTTGTACTTAGGATGCGACCCACACCAGTCGACTAACACCCAGGTACTTATTTTACTGATGGGTAAACAGGGACAGCAGGTGTCTTAAGGAACATGTCCTAATGTTTTCACCCGTACCGGGGATCGAACCACGGACCTCAATGTGTGAGATGAGTGAGCTAGCACATGGATAACCCATCCCCAGGATGGGACCCACAACACTGGCTAACACTCCATTGGAAATAAGTCACTTTGTCTGACTTATCCGGGTTATCCTAGGTAATCTACACATATGCTGCTATGTATGATAATTGCACTTACATGTCTTGTACCTAAAAAAAACTTACACCCAGGTACCTACTTACTGCTTGGTGAAGAAAGGCAACAGGTGCAAGAAAACATACCCAATGTTTTTACTTGTACTCAGATCGAATCCCAGCAGTTCAGATGTGAACTGTAGGTCCTTCTTCAGGGTGCTAATCACAATAGTCAACTATCTCTTAGTTACAATATTAAAATGGTATATAATACCGACAGGTTGAAGAGTAAAACACGTACAACATTAAGAATATAATAGAATCATGTTTCATAAAAAATAGTTTTGAAATTACTATGAATATTGCTTTAGGATTATACAAATTAGACTCATTTATAATTAATAAAATTTGGAAAGAATTTAAGATATATTTGAAAAGTTAAAATCAGGTAGAATATAAGCTGTGTTGGACAGGTCCTTGACCACCTCACCCACATCATTATAAAGGGTCGGGGGTTGTATGTTAACTGCGAGGTGTAATCTTGCCTTGATATGCCTTCTGCTGATTTTTTTATTTTTACAGTTCCTTGACAATGTGAGAAATCACTTAAGCGCTTGGAAGGTCACTATTTTTTCATAGTGGTTGTTTTGCATATTGTGATATCACCTGTTTACTGTGATCTTATTGAAACATTAGAAATCTTGACAAATTTGACACATGCATAAGTATATTAAGGTACAGGTACACATAAATATTTACACAAATTATCATATATAGTAACAAATGTGTAAATCGCCTAGGATAACCGGTGTTGACCTTTATTGTGGTGTGATTTTAAGATAAAAATTGTTCGGATTTTTAAACCGGACGGTTAACCACCCCTCGGGGGTTCTTAACCTTGTTCCCCAGGATGCGACCCACACTAGTCGACTAACACTCAGGTACCTACTTACTGCTACGTAGGTGAACAGGGACAGCAGGTGTAAGGTGGCTAACATCCAGGTACCTACTTATTGCAAGATGAACAGGGGCAGCAGGTATAAGGATACATGCCCAGCGTTTCTACATGTGCCAGGGATTGAACTGTGGACACTCAGTGTGTATAAGCTCTCTAATATTTTGGATGTTATTTCCTTGATGTTTAAAAAATGAAAAACTTCTTTGAGAAATGAGGATGTGTGTGGGAAAGGGAATGTTGAGACCTTAGTGTGAGCTGTGTTTCGCTGATGCCTCGACCCCTCTCCACACCACTAAGTAGAAACTGTTGAGAAATGTCACTAGGAGCATTCAAGCTTTCCTAAGCACAAAGACACCCTTAATGTATATGTTTTTTGTATATATTTATAAATATCTTAAATGGTGCTGGTAAATATTGCATTTGTTATAACCCCTACAGATAAACTAACTTTTGATTTACTCTGGTCATTAAATTTATTTCCGTATCTTAGAATACAGATATAATAAACCATTAAATACTACTGAGAAAGCTAATGCAGTTTGAATTTTAGACCTATAAACCTAGGTTAAGTATATAAGTACCACTAGGGATCGAAGAGCTACAGCCTAAGCTTTTTGTCTATTACCCTAGCTTTTATGATATGCTAGGCTCAGAAAATGCTATTATTATTTAGCTTTCATGATCTGCTGAGCTAAGAGAATATCATAATTTTTTTTTGTGCGACTTTATTCCAGAGTTGATCATAAACTGTGGTCGAGTCTTGTGTTCTTTCTCCATCATTTTCGTTTACTACTTGAGAACACTTTATTCAAAGTTTTCGTGTTGCTGAACTATAACCAGGGAAAGATTTATGGAATTATTGTAATGTGATGGTGACCTCTGGTCAGTTTTACCTACAAGTCATCTTGTTGAGCCTTCAACAAGTCATTTTGCTGAACCTTCAACAAGTCATCTTGCTGAACCTTCAACAAGTCATCTTGCTGAACCTTCAACAAGTCATCTTGCTGAACCTTCAACAAGTCATCTTGCTGAACCTTCAACAAGTTATCTTGCTGAACCTTCAACAAGTCATCTTGCTGAACCTTCAACAAGTCATCTTGCTGAACCTTCAACAAGTCATCTTGCTGAACCTTCAACAAGTTATCTTGTTGAACCTTCAATAAGTCATCTTGTTGAACCTTCAACAAGTCATCTTGCTGAACTTTCAACAAGTTATCTTGTTGAACCTTCAATAAGTCATCTTGCTGAACCTTCAACAAGTCATTTTGCTGAACCTTTAACAAGTCATCTTGTTGAACCTTCAATAAGTCATCTTGCTGAACCTTCAACAAGTCATCTTGCTGAACCTTCAACAAGTCATCTTGCTGAACCTTCAACAAGTCATCTTGCTGAACCTTCAACAAGTCATTTTGCTGAACCTTCAACAAGTCATCTTGCTGAACCTTCAACAAGTCATCTTGCTGAACCTTCAACAAGTTATCTTGCTGAACCTTCAACAAGTCATCTTGCTGAACCTTCAACAAGTCATCTTGCTGAACCTTCAACAAGTCATCTTGCTGAACCTTCAACAAGTTATCTTGTTGAACCTTCAATAAGTCATCTTGTTGAACCTTCAACAAGTCATCTTGCTGAACTTTCAACAAGTTATCTTGTTGAACCTTCAATAAGTCATCTTGCTGAACCTTCAACAAGTCATTTTGCTGAACCTTTAACAAGTCATCTTGTTGAACCTTCAATAAGTCATCTTGCTGAACCTTTAACAAGTCATCTTGTTGAACCTTCAACAAGTCACCTTGCTGAACCTTCAACAAGTCATCTTGCTGAACCTTCAACAAGTTATCTTGTTGAACCTTCAATAAGTCATCTTGTTGAACCTTCAACAAGTCACCTTGCTGAACCTTCAACAAGTCATCTTGCTGAACCTTCAACAAGTTATCTTGTTGAACCTTCAACAAGTTATCTTGTTGAACCTTCAATAAGTCATCTTGTTGAACCTTCAACAAGTCATCTTGCTGAACCTTCAACAAGTCATCTTGTTGAACCTTCAACAAGTTATCTTGTTGAACCTTCAATAAGTCATCTTGTTGAACCTTCAACAAGTCATCTTGCTGAACCTTCAACAAGTCATCTTGTTGAACCTTCAACAAGTTATCTTGTTGAACCTTCAATAAGTCATCTTGTTGAACCTTCAACAAGTCATCTTGCTGAACCTTCAACAAGTCATCTTGTTGAACCTTCAACAAGTTATCTTGTTGAACCTTCAACAAGTCATCTTGCTGAACTTTCAACAAGTTATCTTGCTGAACCTTCAATAAGTCATCTTGTTGAACCTTCAACAAGTCATCTTGCTGAACCTTCAACAAGTCATCTTGCTGAACCTTCAACAAGTTATCTTGTTGAACCTTCAACAAGTCATCTTGTTGAACCTTCAACAAGTCATCTTGCTGAACCTTCAACAAGTCATCTTGTTGAACCTTCAACAAGTTATCTTGTTGAACCTTCAATAAGTCATCTTGTTGAACCTTCAACAAGTCATCTTGCTGAACCTTCAACAAGTCATCTTGTTGAACCTTCAACAAGTTATCTTGTTGAACCTTCAATAAGTCATCTTGTTGAACCTTCAACAAGTCATCTTGCTGAACCTTCAACAAGTCATCTTGTTGAACCTTCAACAAGTTATCTTGTTGAACCTTCAACAAGTCATCTTGCTGAACTTTCAACAAGTTATCTTGCTGAACCTTCAATAAGTCATCTTGTTGAACCTTCAACAAGTCATCTTGCTGAACCTTCAACAAGTCATCTTGCTGAACCTTCAACAAGTTATCTTGTTGAACCTTCAACAAGTCATCTTGTTGAACCTTCAACAAGTCATCTTGTTGAACCTTCAACAAGTCATCTTGCTGAACCTTCAACAAGTCATCTTGCTGAACTTTCAACAAGTTATCTTGTTGAACCTTCAATAAGTCATCTTGCTGAACCTTCAACAAGTCATCTTGCTGAACCTTCAACAAGTCATCTTGTTGAACCTTCAATAAGTCATCTTGCTGAACCTTTAACAAGTCATCTTGCTGAACCTTCAACAAGTTATCTTGTTGAACCTTCACCAAGTCATCTTGTTGAACCTTCAACAAGTCACCTTGCTGAACCTTCAACAAGTCATCTTGTTGAACCTTCAACAAGTCACCTTGTTGAACCTTCAACAAGTCATCTTGTTGAACCTTCAACAAGTCACCTTGTTGAACCTTCAACAAGTCATCTTGTTGAACCTTCAACAAGTCACCTTGTTGAACCTTCAACAAGTCATCTTGTTGAACCTTCAACAAGTCATCTTGTTGAACCTTCAACAAGTCATCTTGTTGAACCTTCAACAAGTCACCATGTTGAACCTTCAACAAGTCATCTTGTTGAACCTTCAACAAGTCATCTTGTTGAACCTTCAACAAGTCATCTTGTTAAACCTTCAACGAGTCACCTTGTTGAACCTTCAACAAGTCATCTTGTTGAACCTTCAACAAGTCACCTTGTTGTTGAACCTTCAACAAGTCATCTTGTTGAACCTTCAACAAATCATCTTGTTGAACCTTCAACAAGTCACCTTGTTGTTGAACCTTCAACAAGTCATCTTGTTGAACCTTCAACAAGTCATCTTGTTGAACCTTCAACAAGTCACCATGTTGAACCTTCAACAAGTCATCTTGTTGAACCTTCAACAAGTCATCTTGTTGAACCTTCAACAAGTCATCTTGTTAAACCTTCAACGAGTCACCTTGTTGAACCTTCAACAAGTCATCTTGTTGAACCTTCAACAAGTCACCTTGTTGTTGAACCTTCAACAAGTCATCTTGTTAAACCTTCAACAAGTCACCTTGTTGAACCTTCAACAAGTCACCTTGTTGTTGAACCTTCAACAAGTCATCTTGTTGAACCTTCAACAAGTCACCTTGTTGAACCTTCAACAAGTCACCTTGTTGTTGAACCTTCAACAAGTCATCTTGTTGAACCTTCAACAAGTCACCTTGTTGAACCTTCAACAAGTCACCTTGTTAAACCTTCAACAAGTCACCTTGTTGTTGAACCTTCAACAAGTCATCTTGTTGAACCTTCAACAAGTCACCTTGTTGTTGAACCTTCAACAAGTCATCTTGTTAAACCTTCAACAAGTCACCTTGTTGTTGAACCTTCAACAAGTCATCTTGTTAAACCTTCAACAAGTCACCTTGTTGAACCTTCAACAAGTCACCTTGTTAAACCTTCAACAAGTCACCTTGTTGTTGAACCTTCAACAAGTCACCTTGTTGAACCTTCAACAAGTCACCTTGTTGTTGAACCTTCAACAAGTCACCTTGTTAAACCTTCAACAAGTCACCTTGTTGTTGAACCTTCAACAAGTCACCTTGTTGAACCTTCAACAAATCATCTTGTTAAACCTTCAACAAATCATCTTGTTAAACCTTCAACAAATCATCTTGTTGAACCTTCAACAAGTCATCTTGTTAAACCTTCAACAAGTTATCTTGTTAAACCTTCAACAAGTCATCTTGTTAAACCTTCAACAAGTTATCTTGTTAAACCTTCAACAAATCATCTTGTTAAACCTTCAACAAATCATCTTGTTAAACCTTCAACAAGTCATCTTGTTAAACCTTCAACAAGTTATCTTGTTGAACCTTCAACAAGTCATCTTGTTGAACCTTCAACAAGTCACCTTGTTAAACCTTCAACAAATCATCTTGTTAAACCTTCAACAAGTTATCTTGTTAAACCTTCAACAAGTCATCTTGTTAAACCTTCAACAAGTTATCTTGTTAAACCTTCAACAAATCATCTTGTTAAACCTTCAACAAATCATCTTGTTAAACCTTCAACAAGTCATCTTGTTAAACCTTCAACAAGTTATCTTGTTGAACCTTCAACAAGTCATCTTGTTGAACCTTCAACAAGTCACCTTGTTAAACCTTCAACAAATCATCTTGTTAAACCTTCAACAAGTCATCTTGTTAAACCTTCAACAAGTCATCTTGTTGAACCTTCAACAAGTCATCTTGTTGAACCTTCAACAAGTCACCTTGTTAAACCTTCAACAAATCATCTTGTTAAACCTTCAACAAGTTATCTTGTTGAACCTTCAACAAGTCACCTTGTTGAACCTTCAACAAATCATCTTGTTAAACCTTCAACAAGTTATCTTGTTGAACCTTCAACAAGTCACCTTGTTAAACCTTCAACAAATCATCTTGTTAAACCTTCAACAAGTTATCTTGTTGAACCTTCAACAAGTCACCTTGTTAAACCTTCAACAAATCATCTTGTTAAACCTTCAACAAGTTATCTTGTTGAACCTTCAACAAGTCACCTTGTTAAACCTTCAACAAATCATCTTGTTAAACCTTCAACAAGTTATCTTGTTGAACCTTCAACAAGTCACCTTGTTGAACCTTCAACAATTATTATTGGAGTGGGTAGATGTCACTTGTATTTTAAAAATGGCATAGAATTATTTCCATGAATTATTACAATTGGGGATAATCTAACTCGTGGTAGTCATTGAACATTTGGGAAATGGAAAGCAATCAGGCTAGATCCAAGGAAAAATATATATCCACTTTCTTGGATCAAGAGCCCTGCACCTGCATCAAGACACATTTTTTAGGTAGTTTATCTGTGAAATTACTCGAGTATGCTTCTTCTGAATCACTTTAATCTATAATGGCTGATGTATCTCATGAAAAGCGATGTGTTTACTCTGTGTAGGTGCAAATTTGCCAGTAACTGCTGTAGTTGGTAAACTTGGTATTGTTCGACTCTGTGAAGTAAGTTTGTTGTCGCCTTCAAACTTTTAACATTGGTATATTTTTTCTCAAAAAATCCTTACATTTATTTTGGGTTGTGCGAGCTTTAATCTGAAAATTTTACTGAACAAATTGTTTTCTGTGCAACAGCTAGAAAATGCCTCTTGTAACTGGCTTCAAACCTTAAATGATAATATATTTTTCTTAGTGAAAGATTTTCATTGATTCTGTTGGTAACAATTTGTCAATTTATTGAAGAAAGAGAATTTCAATACTGCTTTTCATGTGAAAATTTGCAAATGCAAATGTCTCACTCGACTGACCGATAACTTGATAATTTAAGAATGTTGCTTCTACACTTCTTCAAACTTAAATTGCTGGTGTATTTTGGGATTTTAAACCCTGTGGAATACAGGTGATGCTGGAGTATATTACTTAGTGTAAGGTTAGAATTCGTTCTGGATTATATAGGTGCCAACTTGCCACATTTCTTGATGAAATTAGGACATTAGCTTCATTCACTTGAGAATGCTTCTTCTGCACGGTCGGATTTAGGCATAAGCTAAACAAGCTAGAGCTTAGACTCTTAACCTAAATCCGGCTCTGAATCCATACTTTATACACTCACACTGATTATCAACAATTATTTTTTTTACACAATTTAATATATCATTTAAGAAGTTGTTAAAACAATCATAGCAAATATAGTATCCCAGCCGTTCCCACACGAAGTTGTTATAGATACATCTCGGAGGTATTGTTGCCAAGTTCAATTATACTTTATTCTCTGTTAATACTTGCCAAACAGCGCCTCTACAGCTTCATATAGCTGAGGGGTCTCACCAGATATAAATCCAGCCATCCTTTTCTGATTGACTTCAAATCTTAAGTGCGATTATTAACTGCATTAGAAGCTTATGCCGAACTTTCTACTATCCCTCTTGTGTGTATTGACTTATAATAATAATCTTTATTTATAAGTACATGAAACAGCTGTTACAGACTTAGTTGATATCATTGGCATACTAATGATATGCCAATGGTAATGCAGATTAGATTCCGATTTTGCCGCCGTTAGGTAGTTAATTTAATATGTTTATTATACAGCCCATACCCATGGTGTGGGTGGTAGTCACACCATACCCATGGTGTGGGTGGTAGTCACACCATACCCATGGTGTGGGTGGTAGTTACACCATACCCATGGTGTGGGTGGTAGTTACACCATACCCATGGTGTGGGTGGTAGTCAAAGGATTACAGAGGTACATAATGGGTCCAGGGACTGGACCCCAAAGTTATGATAGATGAACTAGTTACAAAGGTAATGAACTCCAGGTAGATCTGGTCACAATCGTGACCAAGTTACAAAGGTAATGAATCGTCCACACGTCATACATGGCTATAATCATGAACAAATTACAAAGTAATGAGCAATTCACACGTCCACACCCTGTCACAATTGTAATGAGTTATTAGTGCAAATATTAATTGTTGGGTCACACACACACACACACACACACACACACACACACACACACACACACACACACACACACACACACACACACACACACACACACACACACACACAAGGCCTGACGGCACTGGAGGACAGGAGGGTTAGGGGAGACATCATAACGACATACAAAATACTGCGTGGAATAGACAAGGTGGACAGAGACAGGATGTTCCAGAGAGGGGACACAGAAACAAGGGGTCACAATTGAAAGCTGAAGACCCAGATGAGTCAAAGGGATGTTAGGAAGTATTTCTTCAGTCATAGAGTAGTCAGGAAGTGGAATAGCCTAGCAAGTGAGGTAGTGGAGGCAGGAGCCATACATACATTTAAGATGAGGTATGATAAAGCTCGTGGAGTAGGGAGAGAGAGGACCTAGTAGCACTCAGTGAAGAGGCGGGACCAGGAGCTGAGTATCGACCCCTGCAACCACAATTAGGTGAGTACAATTAGGTGAGTATACACACACGATGAAAAATTTTCAATCAGAAAATACCAGGCAGAACTACAAAGGAATCTGGACAGCCTGCAGGCCTGGTCCAGAAACTGGCTCCTGGGGTTCGACCCCACCAAGTGCTAAGTCATGAAGATTGGGGAAGGGCAAACAAGACCGCGACTGAGTACAGTCTAGAGGGGCCAGAGACTACAAACCTCACTCAAGGAAAAAGATCTTGGGGTGAGTATAACACCAGGCACATCTGAGGTGCACATCAACCAAATAACTGCTGCAGCATATGGGCGACTAGCAAACTTAATAGCATTCCGATATCTCAATAAGGAATTGTTCAGGACCCTGTACACTGTGTATGTTAGGCCTATATTGGAGTATGCATCACCAGTTTGGAACCCACACCTAGCCAAGCACGTACGGAAATTAAAGAAAGTGCAAAGGTTTGCAACAAGACTAGTCCCGGAGCTGAGTGGCATGTCTTGCGAGAAGAGGTTAAGGGAAATCGACCTGGCGACACTGGAGGACTAGAGAGATAGGGGGGATATGATAACGACATATAAAATACTGAGAGGAATTGACAAGGTGGAGAGAGACAGGATGTTCCAGAGATGGGACACAGCAATAAGGGGTCACAGTTGGAAGTTGAAGACTCAGATGAATCACAGGGATGTTAGGAACTATTTCTTCAGTCACAGAATTGTCAGAAAGTGGGACAGCCTGGGAAGTGACGTAGTGGAGGCAGGATCCATACATAGCTTGAAGAAGAGGTATGATAAAGCTCGTGGAGCAGGAAGAGTGACCTAGTGAAGAGGCGGGGCCAGGAGCTGTGACTCGACCCTTGCAACCACAACTAGGTGAGTACACACTAACACACACACACACACACACACACACACACACACACACACACACACACACGAGCGCCGAAGCTGCCAGTTTATTGTATCCTGTGAATGGCAGCGCAGGAGCATGTTTATGCAGAGCATTTCAGTCAAATTAAGTTAATCTCGTCCCCAGGATGCAAGCCACGACAGTCGGTCAACACCCAGGTAAATACTTACAGTTAGGTAAGCAGGAAACATTTCCAACATTTCACCCCTGCAGGGAATCGATCCTGGGCCTCCAGTGTGTGGGTTGAGGACGCGGTCAACCTTTCTCGGATCAAGCAGCAACTGAAACACATCTAATGTTAGACTTGCCTTTCACTGCAGTTGATATTTGCTGCCTTTCTTGTTCTCCCACATGAAAGTTAAACACAAGTTTGTATGTATCTGCAAGTGGCAAAGGAATGTGGTTCGTTGTTATGGTTGAGTGCCAGAGGGAGGTAAGGGTAGTTGCCAGAGCACTATTTAACAGTGGCGGTCGAGGCGAGAGAGCTCAGTCAGCTGGTGGCACTCAGCATGGTAGATTTACGCTGGCTGATGGTGAGTGGCACAACCCACGTGGTTCTCTTTCATATGTGGGTACTGATCTATGTTTGGGATTTCACGACTACTAGAGCATAGGTCTCTGTATTCTATGGGTTTTCAAGCTATTGTGCTATATCTATCTATCTATCTATCAATATATATATATATATATATATATATATATATATATATATATATATATATATATATATATATATATATATATATATATATATATATATATATATATATATATATATGCAAAACAACCACTCTGAAAGAATAGAGAAATTCCAAGCGCTTTCGTGACTACTCACATTATCAAGGAACAATGTGAGTAGTCACGAAAGCGCTTGGAATTTCTCTATTCTTTCAGAGTGGTTGTTTTGCATATTTTGAAATCACCTGTTTACTGTGATCTTATATATATATATATATATATATATATATATATATATATATATATATATATATATATATATATATATATATATATATATATATATATATATATATATATATATATATATAATTATTTTTTATTTGTGGTAAACAAGTCATTGGATGAGAATGAGGTGCATAAGTTTAATTAAGGGTTACAAAAGTATAAAACGTGTTCGGGGATCTGGCCCTAAAGTTCTGCTAAGTGACTAAGTTATTGTAATGAGTTTATATACTGATCAAGATATATTAACAATGAGTTGATATACTGAGCAAGTTATAATATTGAGTTTACATCCTGAGCAAGTTACAGCAAGAACGAGTTTACGTACTGAGCAAGGTAAAGTCTGGCAAGTGACGTAGTGGAGGCAGGAACCATACATGGTTTTAAGATGAGGTATGATAAAGCTCATGGAGCAGGGAGAGAGAGGAACTAGTAACGGCCAGTGAAGAGGCGGGGCCAGGAGCTAGTATGCATCGACCCCCTGCAACCACAAATAGGTGAGTTTAACATCTTTATTATGCACTCTCCATACCCATGGTGTGGGTGGTAGTCAGAGGATTACAGAGGCACATCATGGGTCCAGGGACTGTACCTCAACATTACAGAGGCACATCGTGGGTCCAGGGACTGTACCTCAACATTACAGAGGTACATCATGGGTCCAGGGACTGTATCTTAACATTACAGAGGCACATCATGGGTCCAGGGACTGTACCTCAACATTACAGAGGCACATCATGGGTCCAGGGACTGTACCTCAACATTACAGAGGCACATCATGGGTCCAGGGACTGTACCTCAACATTACAGAGGCACATCATGGGTCCAGGGACTGTACCTCAACATTACAGAGGCACATCATTGGTCCAGGGACTGTACTTCAACATCACAGAGGCACATCATGGGTCCAAGGACTGTACCTCAACATTACAGAGGCACATCATGGGTCCAGGGACTGTACCTCAACATTACAGAGGCACATCATGGGTCCAGGGACTGTACCTCAACATTTCAGAGGCACATCATGGGTCCAGGGACTGTACCTCAACATTACAGAGGCACATCATGGGTCCAGGGACTGTACCTCAACTTTACAGAGGTACATCATGGGTCCAGGGACTGTGCCTCAACATTACAGAGGCACATCATGGGTCCAGGGACTGTACCTCAACATTACAGAGGCACATCATGGGTCCAGGGACTGTACCTCAACATTACAGAGGCACATCATGGGTCCAGGGACTGTACCTCAACATTACAGAGGCACATCGTGGGTCCAGGGACTGTACCTCAACATTACAGAGGCACATCATGGGTCCAGGGACTGTACCTCAACATTACAGAGGCACATCATGGGTCCAGGGACTGTACCTCAACATTACAGAGGCACATCATGGGTCCAGGGACTGTACCTCAACATTACAGAGGCACATCATGGGTCCAGGGACTGTACCTCAACATTACAGAGGCACATCATTGGTCCAGGGACTGTACTTCAACATCACAGAGGCACATCATGGGTCCAAGGACTGTACCTCAACATTACAGAGGCACATCATGGGTCCAGGGACTGTACCTCAACATTACAGAGGCACATCATGGGTCCAGGGACTGTACCTCAACATTACAGAGCCACATCATGGATCCAGGGACTGTACCTCAACATTACAGAGGCACATCATGGGTCCAGGGACTGTACCTCAACATTACAGAGGCACATCATGGGTCCAGGGACTGTACCTCAACATTTCAGAGGCACATCATGGGTCCAGGGACTGTACCTCAACATTACAGAGGCACATCATGGGTCCAGGGACTGTACCTCAACTTTACAGAGGTACATCATGGGTCCAGGGACTGTGCCTCAACATTACAGAGGCACATCATGGGTCCAGGGACTGTACCTCAACATTACAGAGGCACATCATGGGTCCAGGGACTGTACCTCAACATTACAGAGGCACATCATGGGTCCAGGGACTGTACCTCAACATTACAGAGGCACATCGTGGGTCCAGGGACTGTACCTCAACATTACAGAGGCACATCATGGGTCCAGGGACTGTACCTCAACATTACAGAGGCACATCATGGGTCCAGGGACTGTACCTCAACATTACAGAGGCACATCATGGGTCCAGGGACTGTACCTCAACATTACAGAGGCACATCATGGGTCCAGGGACTGTACCTCAACATTACAGAGGCACATCATTGGTCCAGGGACTGTACTTCAACATCACAGAGGTACATCATGGGTCCAAGGACTGTACCTCAACATTACAGAGGCACATCATGGGTCCAGGGACTGTACCTCAACATTACAGAGGCACATCATGGGTCCAGGGACTGTACCTCAACATTACGGAGGCACATCATGGGTCCAGGGACTGTACCTCAACATTACAGAGGCACATCATGGGTCCAGGGACTGTACCTCAACATTACAGAGGCACATCATGGGTCCAGGGACTGTACCTCAACATTACAGAGGCACATCATGGGTCCAGGGACTGTACCTCAACATTACAGAGGCACATCGTGGGTCCAGGGACTGTACCTCAACATTACAGAGGCACATCGTGGGTCCAGGGACTGTACTTTTGTTCATTAATCGCTATACCACCATAGTTTTATACCCTGTTTCCCTTAGAACAGATAAAAAGTTACATTATATTATGTTTTAATGGATTAATTGCTTACTTCCATGTATTAGGTAAATATAATGAAGGTAAATATAGTGAGGTAAATATAGTGAGGTTATATATACGTCTCTTTACTGCAACTAATGACATTAAAAATAAGAAATTTAGCGCTTTGATTTATATGGTCGCTATTTTGTCCTGCGCATGAAGAGGGATTAATAGTAACATCCTGGGTGAGATACAGGAAGAAGCGTAGGATAATGTGTATCCTGGGTGAGATACAGGAAGAAGTGTAGGATAATGTGTATCCTGGGTGAGATACAGGAAGAAGTGTAGGGTAATGTGTATCCTGGGTGAGATACAGGAAGAAGCGTAGGATAATGTGTATCCTGGGTGAGATACAGGAAGAAGTGTAGGATAATGTGTATCCTGGGTGAGATACAGGAAGAAGTGTAGGATAATGTGCATCCTGGGTGAGATACAGGAAGAAGTGTAGGATAATGTGTATCCTGGGTGAGATACAGGAAGAAGTGTAGGATAATGTGTATCCTGGGTGAGATACAGGAAGAAGTGTAGGATAATGTGTATCCTGGGTGATATACAGGAAGAAGTGTAGGATAATGTGCATCCTGGGTGAGATACAGGAAGAAGTGTAGGATAATGTGTATCCTGGGTGAGATACAGGAAGAAGTGTAGGATAATGTGTATCCTGGGTGAGATACAGGAAGAAGTGTAGGATAATGTGTATCCTGGGTGAGATACAGGAAGAAGTGTAGGATAATGTGTATCCTGGGTGAGATACAGGAAGAAGTGTAGGATAATGTGTATCCTGGGTGAGATACAGGAAGAAGTGTAGGATAATGTGTATCCTGGGTGAGATACAGGAAGAAGTGTAGGATAATGTGTATCCTGGGTGAGATACAGGAAGAAGTGTAGGATAATGTGCATCCTGGGTGAGATACAGGAAGAAGTGTAGGATAATGTGCATCCTGGGTGAGATACAGGAAGAAGTGTAGGATAATGTGTATCCTGGGTGAGATACAGGAAGAAGTGTAGGATAATGTGTATCCTGGGTGAGATACAGGAAGAAGTGTAGGATAATGTGTATCCTGGGTGAGATACAGGAAGAAGTGTAGGATAATGTGCATCCTGGGTGAGATACAGGAAGAAGTGTAGGATAATGTGCATCCTGGGTGAGATACAGGAAGAAGTGTAGGATAATGTGTATCCTGGGTGAGATACAGGAAGAAGTGTAGGATAATGTGTATCCTGGGTGAGATACAGGAAGAAGTGTAGGATAATGTGCATCCTGGGTGAGATGCAGGAAGAAGTGTAGGATAATGTGTATCCTGGGTGAGATACAGGAAGAAGTGTAGGATAATGTGCATCCTGGGTGAGATACCGGAAGAAGTGTAGGATAATGTGTATCCTGGGTGAGATACAGGAAGAAGTGTAGGGTAATGTGTATCCTGGGTGAGATACAGGAAGAAGTGTAGGATAATGTGTATCCTGGGTGAGATACAGGAAGAAGTGTAGGATAATGTGTATCCTGGGTGAGATACAGGAAGAAGTGTAGGATAATGTGTATCCTGGGTGAGATACAGGAAGAAGTGTAGGATAATGTGTATCCTGGGTGAGATACAGGAAGAAGTGTAGGATAATGTGTATCCTGGGTGAGATACAGGAAGAAGTGTAGGATATGTGCATCCTGCGTGAGATGCAGGAAGAAGTGTAGGATAATGTGCATCCTGCGTGAGATACAGGAAGAAGTGTAGGATAATGTGCATCCTGCGTGAGATACAGGAAGAAGTGTAGGATAATGTGTATCCTGGGTGAGATACAGGAAGAAGTGTAGGATAATGTGCATCCTGCGTGAGATACAGGAAGAAGTGTAGGATAATGTGCATCCTGCGTGAGATGCAGGAAGAAGTGTAGGATAGTGTGTATCCTGGGTGAGATACAGGAAGAAGTGTAGGATAATGTGTATCCTGGGTGAGATACAGGAAGAAGTGTAGGATAATGTGCATCCTGGGTGAGATACAGGAAGAAGTGTAGGATAATGTGCATCCTGGGTGAGATACAGGAAGAAGTGTAGGATAATGTGTATCCTGGGTGAGATACAGGAAGAAGTGTAGGATAATGTGTATCCTGGGTGAGATACCGGAAGAAGTGTAGGATAATGTGTATCCTGCATGAGATACAGGAAGAAGTGTAGGATAATGTGTATCCTGGGTGAGATGCAGGAAGAAGTGTAGGATAATGTGCATCCTGGGTGAGATACAGGAAGAAGTGTAGGATAATGTGCATCCTGCATGAGATACAGGAAGAAGTGTAGGATAATGTGTATCCTGCGTGAGATACAGGAAGAAGTGTAGGATAATGTGCATCCTGCGTGAGATACAGGGAGAAGTGTAGGATAATGTGCATCCTGGGTGAGATACAGGAAGAAGTGTAGGATAATGTGTATCCTGCGTGAGATACAGGGAGAAGTGTAGGATAATGTGCATCCTGCGTGAGATACAGGGAGAAGTGTAGGATAATGTGCATCCTGGGTGAGATACAGGAAGAAGTGTAGGATAATGTGCATCCTGCGTGAGATACAGGAAGAAGTGTAGGATAATGTGCATCCTGCGTGAGATACTGGAAGAAGTGTAGGATAATGTGCATCCTGGGTGAGATGCAGGAAGAAGTGTAGGATAATGTGCATCCTGGGTGAGATGCAGGAAGAAGTGTAGGATAATGTGTATCCTGCGTGAGATGCAGGAAGAAGTGTAGGATAATGTGCATCCTGCGTGAGATACAGGAAGAAGTGTAGGATAATGTGCATCCTGCGTGAGATACAGGAAGAAGTGTAGGATAATGTGCATCCTGCGTGAGATACTGGAAGAAGTGTAGGATAATGTGCATCCTGCGTGAGATACAGGAAGAAGTGTAGCATAATGTGCATCCTGGGTGAGATACAGGAAGAAGTGTAGGATAATGTGTATCCTGCGTGAGATACAGGAAGAAGTGTAGGATAATGTGTATCCTGGGTGAGATACAGGAAGAAGTGTAGGATAATGTGTATCCTGGGTGAGATACAGGAAGAAGTGTAGGATAATGTGTATCCTGGGTGAGATACAGGAAGAAGTGTAGGATAATGTGCATCCTGGATGAGATACAGGAAGAAGTGTAGGATAATGTGTATCCTGGGTGAGATACAGGAAGAAGTGTAGGATAATGTGCATCCTGGGTGAGATACAGGAAGAAGTGTAGGATAGTGTGTATCCTGGGTGAGATACAGGAAGAAGTGTAGGATAATGTGTATCCTGGGTGAGATACAGGAAGAAGTGTAGGATACCGCCCAATAAGCCTGGCCTCAATTGTAGGCAAATTACTAGAGTCAATTATAGCTGAGATTATAAGAAGCCATCTCAATAAGCATAGCTTGATTAATGATACTCAGCATGGATTCACAAGAGGCCGGTCTTGTCTAACTAATTTATTAACTTTCTTCAGTAAAACTTTTGAGGCTGTTGACCACAATAAAGAATTTGATATTATTTACTTAGATTTTAGTAAGGCTTTTGATAGAGTTCCGCACCATAGACTGTTAAAGAAAGTGGCAGCTCATGGCATTGGGGGAAAAGTGCTCTCGTGGATCGAGTCATGGCTCACTGACAGGAAGCAGAGAGTGTCCATAAATGGGGTTAAATCCGAGTGGGGATCTGTAACAAGTGGCGTTCCACAGGGATCAGTCTTGGGCCCGTTGTTGTTTATAATATATATCAATGATCTTGATGAGGGAATTACTAGTGATATGAGCAAATTCGCCGATGACACAAAGATAGGTAGGATAATTGATTCAAACGTAGATGTTATGGAACTTCAGGAGGATTTAAACAAACTCTATTCTTGGTCAGAAAAGTGGCAGATGCAGTTCAATGTAGATAAATGCAAGGTTCTGAAGCTTGGGAGTGCCCATAACCCTAGTACTTATAAGTTAAATGATGTAGAACTTAGCCATACAGATTGCAAAAAGGACTTGGGGGTTATGGTGAGCAGCAACCTTAAACCAAGACAGCAATGCCTAAGCGTACGTAATAAGGCAAATAGATTACTGGGATTTATATCAAGAAGTGTAAGCAACAGAGGTCCAGAGGTCATACTGCAGCTTTATACATCATTAGTAAGGCCTCACCTAGATTATGCAGCTCAGTTCTGGTCTCCGTATTACAAAATGGACATAAATTCGTTAGAAAACATTCAGCGTAGGATGACTAAATTAATACATAGCATTAGAAATCTTCCTTATGAAGAAAGATTGAAGACTCTTAAGTTACATTCACTTGTTAGACGAAGAATGAGGGGAGACCTGATCGAAGTGTATAAGTGGAAGATAGGTATTAATAAAGGGGATATTAATAAGGTCTTGAGGATTGTCTCTCCAAGAGAGAACCCGCAGTAATGGATTTAAATTAGATAAGTTTAGATTTAGAAAGGACATAGGAAAGTATTGGTTTGGAAATAGGGTAGTTGATGAGTGGAACAGTCTACCTAGTTGGGTTATTGAGGCTGGGACTTTGGGTAGTTTCAAATCTAGGTTGGATAAGTACATGAGTGGGAGGGGTTGGATTTGAGTGGGACTTTCACATCAGAGCTTATTTCTTGGGTGGCATTGAAAATTGGGTTGGGCAAATGTTTTGTTAGTGGGATGAATTGTTAAGGACCTGCCTAGTATGGGCCAGCAGGCCTCCTGCAGTGTTCCTCCTTTCTTATGTTCTTATAATGTGTATCCTGGGTGAGATACAGGAAGAAGTGTAGGATAATGTGTATCCTGGGTGAGATACAGGAAGAAGTGTAGGATAATGTGTATCCTGGGTGAGATACAGGAAGAAGTGTAGGATAATGAGTATCCTGGGTGAGATACAGGAAGAAGTGTAGGATAATGAGTATCCTGGGTGAGATACAGGAAGAAGTGTAGGATAATGAGTATCCCAGTTGAGATACAGGAAGAAGTGTAGGATAATGTGCATCCTGGGTGAGATACCGGAAGAAGTGTAGGATAATGTGCATCCTGGGTGAGATACAGGAAGAAGTGTAGGATAATGAGTATCCTGGGTGAGATACAGGAAGAAGTGTAGGATAATGAGTATCCTGGGTGAGATACAGGAAGAAGTGTAGGATAATGAGTATCCCAGTTGAGATACAGGAAGAAGTGTAGAATAATGTGCATCCTGGGTGAGATACAGGAAGAATTGTAGGATAATGTGCATCCTGCGTGAGATACAGGAAGAAGTGCAGGATAATGTGTATCCTGGGTGAGATACAGGAAGAAGTGTAGGATAATGTGCATCCTGGGTGAGATACAGGAAGAAGTGTAGGATAATGTGCATCCTGGGTGAGATACAGGGAGAAGTGTAAGATAATGTGCATCCTGGGTGAGATACAGGAAGAAGTGTAGGATAGTGTGTATCCTGGGTGAGATACAGGAAGAAGTGTAGGATACTGTGTATCCTGGGTGAGATACAGGAAGAAGTGTAGGATAATGTGTATCCTGGGTGAGATACAGGAAGAAGTGTAGGATAATGTGTATCCTGGGTGAGATACAGGAAGAAGTGTAGGATAATGTGTATCCTGGGTGAGATACAGGAAGAAGTGTAGGATAATGTGTATCCTGGGTGAGATACAGGAAGAAGTGTAGGATAATCACAATAAAAACAGCCTCTGGGCGCCTCTAGGAATCACAGTTTCAATAACCGTCTACAACTAAATATAAGAAATACTGCTGGAACGGAGGTTGGAATTAGACAATTTCCTGCGGGAACCAGATCAATCAGGTTGTAATGGATGTGGGTTGCAAACAACAACAGTTGATTAGGCTGTCATCAAAGAAACTAAGGTTTACGATTTTTACATTTTACAATGCTTATAACCTATGAAAACTCGAAATAAATCCTAGGAAAATCGAAGGTAAACCCATCGTATGGGTTCAGTTAAACCTAACTACTAAGCTTAAATTAACAATCTTTATCAGGACAGTTACATTCCTGTGCAAACAATTCATTTAAATAATATTTTAAATTATTACGAGACGTGTTGGCATCCCACTAATATATATATTAATAAGTATTCCGACTGTATTATGAGAGGGTTATAATATTGTAATATACGTAGGGTTAATAGTAGGTTAAATGTTTTCCGGGAGAATCATCAGAGTTATTCCAGAATATTATCCTTCAAAGAATGCCTTGAGGCTAGGGAAAGGCTCTTGATACATGGAGCTAGAGCTATCCTGCCCGTCCTCTCGTCAGACCTGGTCTCAGACCGGGCCGCGGGGGCGTTGACCCCCGGAACTCTCTCCAGGTAAACTCCAGACCTCATTCCCCTTTCCATTCTTCCATTCCCAAGGCGCTGAATGACCCTGATGTGTTTAGCGCTTTCCTATAAATATAATAATAATAATAATAATAATAATAATAATAATAATAATAATAATAATAATAATAATAAAAATAATAATAATAATAATAATAATAATAATAATAATAATAATAATAATAATGATAAATAATAAAATAATAATAATAATAATAATAATAATAATAATAATAATAATAATAATAATAATAATAATAAATAGTCCTGGTTAACGTCACTCTGACAAAGAATATCACTAAATTTTGTCGTGGCTACTGTAATACATGTACATACTCATATTCTCGTTTCTGCCTGTTATAGCTTTGACGGAAGTCAGATCACCTTACACTGACAGGTCATGTCAAGGGTCAGGTGGCCATGAAAGGTTGTCACCTGTTAGGTGATCTTGAAATGTCATGTGATGGGTCAGGTGACCCTGAAAGGTCATGTCACCGGTCAGATGACTCTGAAATGTCATGTCTCAGGTTAAATGACCCTGAAAGGTCATGTCACGGGTCAGGTGACACTAAAAGATCATGCACGGGTCAGGTGACCCTGAAAGGTCATATTATGAAGACGTTATCTAACCTTTCTCTTGATTCTATTAGCCCCCCTTCACCGGGGTCACGCTCCCAAGCTCCCGACACACTGGATGACCTATGACCACTCTTGCTTTCTAAAGGTCTTGAATTTGTTACTTTCTGCTGGGGTATCGCCGAAATTACCACTGGTGTGTTCAATTAGTGGCCCATTTTGTCTTGTTGAACTAACTCACTAAATTATTTTTAACTATGCGAAATGACCCACGACACACACACATACATATATACGCTGGAGGACCAGGCAGGTATAACAGGGAAGTCACTGCAATGGATGAGGGAATACCTGTCAGGAAGATATCGGCGAATCATGGTACGCGACGAGGTGTCAGAGTGGGCGCCTGTGACGAGCGGGGTTCCACAGGGGTCAGTCCTAGGACCGGTGCTGTTTCTGGTACATGTGAACGACACAGACTCAGAAGTGTCCGCTTGCAGATGATGTGAAGTTGATGAGAATTCAATCGGACGAGGACCAGGCAGAACTACAAAGGGATCTGGACAGGCTACAGGCCTGGTCCAGAAACTGGCTCCTGGGGTTCGACCCCACCAAGTGCAAAGCCATGAAGATTGGGGAAGGGCAAAGAAGACCGCAGACAGAGTACAGTCTAAGGGGCCAGAAACTACAAACCTCATTCAAGGAAAAATAACTTGGGGTGAGTAAAACACCGGGCACATCTCCTGAGGCGCACATCAACCAAATAACTGCTGCAGCATGTGGGTGCCTAGCAAATCTAAGAATAGCATTCCGACATCTCAACAAGGAATCGTTCAGGACCCTGTACACTGTGTATGTCAGGCCTATATTGGAACATGCAGCACCAGTTTGGAACCTACACCTAGCCACGCATGTAAGGAAATCAGAGAAAGTGCAAAGGTTTGCAACAAGACTAGTCCCAGAGAGGTTAAGGGAAATCGACCTGAAGACACTGGAGGACAGGAGAGATAGGGGGGTTATGATAAGACAGACAGTCCTCGATGACACACTTCATTTCTTGGGTTATCCTGGGTGGTTATCCGGGGTTAAAAATCCGAACGAAATCTCTCTCTTATAACGACATATAAAATACTGAGAGGAACTGACACGGTGGACAGAGACAGGATGTTCCAGAGATGGGACACAGCAACAAGGGGACACAATTGGAAGCTGAAGATTCAGATGAATCACAGGGATGTTAGGAAGTATTTCTTAAGTCACAGAGTTGTCAGAAAGTGGAATAGTCTGGGAAATGATGTAGTGGAGGCAGGATCCATACATAGCTTTAAGAAGAGGTATGATAAAGGTCATGGAGCAGAAAGAGTGACCTAGTAGCGACCAGTGAAGAGGCGGGTCCAGGAGCTGTGAATCGACCCCTGCAACCACAACTAGGTGAGTACACACAAACACACACACACACATATAAGAGAGAAAGATTGAAAGAACTGAACCTGGCGACCTTAGTGGTGAGGAGGGCTATGGGAGACGTAGTAACGGCGTATAAATATAAAGAGGAACTGGACAGACATAGTAATTAAATTAAAAGGACAAGGAACAAGTGGACGTATGTATTATTATTATTATTATTAAACAAGTGGACGTATGTATTATTATTATTATTATTAAACCCTGTGGGAGTGGAAGATATTCAGACTCAGTTCAGGGAACTGGAGCACAGAGGGGCTCTTGATCCCTAGATCAAGAGCCCCTCACCAGCGTCAAGGAACCTCCCCTGATGGGGCAAGGATGGTAGGTAGTACTTAGTCTCAGGATAATTGAAAAGTATAACGAGTTGGATAAGGATATGGTAGTGGCAAACTAAATACACAGAAATCAATAATGCTGACCAAAGGAGTCTAGAAGGAGCGACCAGGTGAGGCTCACCCTGGCGAAACATAATTCGGTGAGTGTACACAAAAAAAAGAGACAAAGATCCTCGCTGAACAAAAATCAAAATATTATACTTGTGTGAGTGGCGATCGTGTCAGGAAAACTTGCAAATCTTCGAAATAGCGTAAGCTACTATAATAATATAATAAGTTTTTTGTAATAGTCTCCACTGCTTTATAGTTTTTCCCCTAGAGTATTGTCAACGTCGCCATATAATAATAATAATAATAATAATAATAATAATAATAATAATAATAATAATAATAATAATCTTTATTTCTACAAATACATGTACAAGGTATACAGTCCTAGCTGACATCAATGACATACTACTATACAGAAAGACCCTTATTATGTGGAGCATTTCGGGCAAATTAGGTCAATTTTGTCCCCAGGATGCTACCCACACCAGTCGTATAACACCCAGGTACCTATTTTACTGATGGATGAACACGAACATCAGGTGTCTTCATGAAACACGTCCTAATGGCCTAGTAAACCACACAATAACTAAAATCTGTAAACCCCGCATTGTAATCCTTATAGAGAATAAACTTGATTGATTGAATGTTTTCACACGTACCGGGGATCGAACCGCGGACCTCAATGTGAGATGAGTGCGCTAGCAATAAAGCAACGAAAACGAAATTATCACGAGAATATACTTAAAAAAAGTGGACAAAACCTCAGTTTTAAAAGACAAGTGCTTCTATCTCCACAGATCATAATTTCCAGAGGTTGTGAGGGGTCAATCACTTCAACGGTAACTGACGACAGTGAAGGGCTTTTGATCCAGGGAATTTGAATTATTGTCCCTTCATGGATCAAATATTATTTCATCCCATTTCTCAGGCGCTGTATGACCCCTACGAGTTGAGTGCTTCCTGGTAAATATAGCAGCAATAATGTGATGGTTACTGCAGCATCGACAGGGTTGTCGCCAGGCAACCTGCTTCCTCCTTACCATAAAAACAACTATTGTGGCGAGTTTGTGCCTGTCTTGTAGTCGTGATGAAACTAGATGTGGATTTTTTTTTTTTTTTTTGGAGGGAATTCTAAGGGTTATCCAGCGTCTGGTGAATGGTAGTCAGATCCAATGTAAAGGTAACTTTTATTCCTTTGATCAGAAGCCCTTCATTGTCATCAAAGTACCTCCACTGAAGAGAAGTAGAGTCGTGTGGTGATAAATAGTATTTTATTTCTTGTTGTATGAGGATGATCCCACAATATACAACAAAGCAACGGCCTGGTCACCTCTAGGCAAGGTGGCGGCCATTAGCCTGGCTAGCTTGAAGGATCCTGCGGCCGCTGCACCGGTAGCTCATACCAGCCTCCACACACATCCAGAGGGGAAAAAACTACCGTGTAAAACATTCCAGTTCTGCTGGAAGTCATTTACAGTTTAAAAATGGACAGAAAATTCGATCCAGACCTGATGTCTGTTAAAATCCAGATATTTCCTCAGTGTTCATGTAAAATTATATGTTTATCGCTTAATAATAAATATGTTTTAACGTATTCCTGCACAGTAATGCAAAATACAACTTGTAAGTGGTCTTGGCAAAATAAAAAATATACTCTAGTAGGCCTCGCAATCATTTTGCCCACTTGTACAATCTTTTAATGTTTTATAAGCTAGAACTTCTAACAATAAATTTGTGATTAGTTTCATAATTATCTCACGTAGTTAACTCTTTCCGTAATAAGTATTATTTATTACTCATCACTGTCGTAAAACTTAGTGAACCAGAGCGCTTGTTAAAAAAAGTGGAATAATATAATGGTAGTCATTGGCCTCAGGCAAGAAGGTCTGAGGTAGTCATTGGCCTCAGGCAAGGTCTGAGGTAGTCATTGGCCTCAGGCAAGAAGGTCTGAGGTAGTCATTGGCCTCAGGCAAGGTCTGAGGTAGTCATTGGCCTCAGGCAAGAAGGTCTGAGGTAGTCATTGGCCTCAGGCAAGGTCTGAGGTAGTCATTGGCCTCAGGCAAGAAGGTCTGAGGTAGTCATTGGCCTCAGGCAAGGTCTGAGGTAGTCATTGGCCTCAGGCAAGAAGGTCTGAGGTAGTCATTGGCCTCAGGCAAGGTCTGAGGTAGTCATTGGCCTCAGGCAAGAAGGTCTGAGGTAGTCATTGGCCTCAGGCAAGGTCTGAGGTAGTCATTGGCCTCAGACAAGCTCTGAGGTAGTCATTGGCCTCAGGCAAGAAGGTCTGAGGTAGTCATTGGCCTCAGGCAAGAAGGTCTGAGGTCTTTGACTGACGATCACAGCAGCAGTGTGAGATGATGACCGTCATGTCTATTGATATTGATTTCTGGTAGGTCTCCCATCAGTTTTCAAAAATTCTACAAGCAGGAAGTGGCTTAAAAATCTTATCAGTGGCAGGGTCACATGAAAATATTCCACTCTTCGTGAGCAAAAAACAGTTAACTCTTAGTTTTTCAAATTCATAGACAGCTAAGGCAAATTAATTAAGGTACTTGATTTTACGTCAGTTTTAACAAAGTTTGGTTGCTAAATTAGTTGTAGTGAAAATAAGGCATACAAAAATTATTTGAATTATGTTGTTCTTTTATTTAGAGGATGTAGCTTTCAAACGGGGATAGGAAGGACTGAGTTAATTATTATTGTTACTAAAATCTTATTGAAGTACCTGAGAAATTGAGGAGAGTAATAAAGCTTCAGTAGAATAAACTTTGATTGATTCATTCATTCATCTAAGGAAGGGTAGCTCTAATTCCTCTATGAGGGAGAGTCCTTCACTAGTATCAAGGTGCTTCCTTGAAGGGTCGCCGTTGGCTAGAAAAGCTTGGACAGACCAACTAAGGATGTTCTATGTTATATAAACTTGGTTAAAATCACGATATTATGATTGCGCAGATCACACACAAAAAAAGGTTATCATACTTCACACTGAAGTTATAATAACCACTCACAACTCAGTATATACCTCAGCTCATAACGCAGCTATTTCGCTAAATATTTCACAGATATATTACCAAAACTCATATCAAGTGTCCCACCTTCTGGAACCAACTTTACTCTACTCACTTCACCTTAATTGTTCACTCCATCCTTTAAGTAATCATATACTTATTTTTTACTATCCCATATTTGCCTAGTGTAATAACTTATTACAACTTGCTCAGTTGATAAAAGGTTGTGTCTTTAAAAATATGATTACCCCCCCCCCCCGCCACAGGATTAAGACGTTCTTAAGATTAACTCAACATAACCCAGCAGAGTCGAAGTTTATTTATTTTCATGTAGATTCTCCCTTAGGATGACCCACAGTAGTTGAGTAATACCCAGGTACCTATTTACCACTAGGTAAATAAGGGCAGTATTACTATTATTTTTACTACTGCTACTATTACATTTAAAACAAGCGCTAAACCTGTACGGGTCATAAAGCAACAGGGGCAGCAGGTGATAAGAAATTTGCTCATACGTCTTGGCCTACCCCGAGAAGTATTATAAACCATACGGGAACGCTAAACCCTTAAGTTATTCAGCCCCTGGAATACACAATACACAAAATGGAAAATGAGAGGTAAAGGATCAAACGCTACACCAGCTGCCCTGGGAATCGAACCTGCTTTCCTTTGGTTGCGAGAATAATTATGCGTCCTTCCGTGAGATGCTGAGAAGGAAATTACTTTCTTCACTGAAGAGTCTTCATGGGAGAGTTACACCCTAGGTTTTGCTGATACGCGCACTGATAACCCCGCACACTGAACCCGTCAAATATTTATACCTTAGCTTGTTGATCATCAGGGAAAACACTCATTCGTGTGCTCCATATGAAAAAAAAGACATAACGGGAGCGTTGAACAACACGCCACTGTGGCCCTGCTGTTTGGGTACTGGTATACCTCAGACTTTATAGTTATCAGTCGTTGTCTTGTAACCTGTTACTGTATGTGCATATGTCACTGTATGTGCATATGTTACTGTATGTGCATGTTACTGCATGTGCATATATTACTGTATGTGCATATGTTACTGTATGTGCATATGTTACTGTATGTGCATGTTACTGCATGTGCATATGTTACTGTATGTGCATATATTACTGTATGTGCATATGTTACTGTATGTGCATGTTAATGCATGTGCATATGTTACTGTATGTGCATATATTACTGTATGTGCATATGTTACTGTATGTGCATATGTTACTGTATGCGCATATGTTACTGTATGTGCATGTTACTGCATGTGCATATGTTACTGTATGTGCATATGTTACTGTATGTGCATATGTTACTGTATGTGCATGTTACTGCATGTGCATATGTTACTGTATGTGCATATATTACTGTATGTGCATATGTTACTGTATGTGCATATGTTACTGTATGTGCATATGTTACTGTATGTGCATATGTTACTGTATGTGCATATGTTACTGTATGTGCATATATTACTGTATGTGCATATGTTACTGTATGTGCATATGTTACTGTATGTGCATATGTTACTGTATGTGCATATGTTACTGTATGTGCATATATTACTGTATGTGCATATGTTACTGTATGTGCATATATTACTGTATGTGCATATGTTACTGTATGTGCATATATTACTGTATGTGCATATGTTACTGTATGTGCATATATTACTGTATGTGCATATGTTACTGTATGTGCATATGTTACTGTATGTGCATATATTACTGTATGTGCATATGTTACTGTATGTGCATATGTTACTGTATGTGCATATGTTACTGTATGTGCATATGTTACTGTATGTGCATATGTCACTGTATGTGCATACTGTATGTGCATATGTTACTGTATGTGCATATGTTACTGCATGTGCATATATTACTGTATGTGCATATGTTACTGTATGTGCATATGTTACTGTATGTGCATATATTACTGTATGTGCATATGTTACTGTATGTGCATATGTTACTGTATGTGCATATGTTACTGTATGTGCATATGTCACTGTATGTGCATACTGTATGTGCATATGTTACTGTATGTGCATATGTTACTGTATGTACATATGTTACTGTATGTGCATGTTACTGTATGTACATATGTCACTGTATGTGCATGTTACTGTATGTGCATATGTTACTGTATGTGCATATGTTACTGTATGTGCATATGTTACTGTATGTGCATATGTTACTGTATGTGCATGTGTTACTGTATGTGCATATATTACTGTATGTGCATATATTACTGTATGTGCATATATTACTGTATGTGCATATATTACTGTATGTGCATATGTTACTGTATGTGCATATATTACTGTATGTGCATATATTACTGTATGTGCATATGTTACTGTATGTGCATATATTACTGTATGTGCATATATTACTGTATGTGCATATATTACTGTATGTGCATATGTCACTGTATGTGCATATGTTACTGTATGTGCATATATTACTGTATGTGCATATGTTACTGTATGTGCGTATGTCACTGTATGTGCATATGTTACTGTATGTGCATATATTACTGTATGTGCATATATTACTGTATGTGCATATATTACTGTATGTGCATATGTTACTGTATGTGCATATATTACTGTATGTGCATATATTACTGTATGTGCATATGTTACTGTATGTGCATATATTACTGTATGTGCATATATTACTGTATGTGCATATGTCACTGTATGTGCATATGTTACTGTATGTGCATATATTACTGTATGTGCATATGTTACTGTATGTGCGTATGTTACTGCATGTGCATATGTTACTGTATGTGCGTATGTTACTGTATGTGCATATGTTACTGTATGTGCGTATGTTACTGTATGTGCATATGTTACTGTATGTGCATATGTTACTGTATGTGTATATGTCACTGTATGTGCATACTGTATGTGCATATGTTACTGTATGTGCATATGTTACTGTATGTGCATATATTACTGTATGTGCATATATTACTGTATGTGCATATATTACTGTATGTGCATATATTACTGTATGTGCATATATTACTGTATGTGCATATGTTACTGTATGTGCATATATTACTGTATGTGCATATATTACTGTATGTGCATATGTTACTGTATGTGCATATATTACTGTATGTGCATATATTACTGTATGTGCATATATTACTGTATGTGCATATGTCACTGTATGTGCATATGTTACTGTATGTGCATATGTTACTGTATGTGCGTATGTTACTGTATGTGCATATGTTACTGTATGTGCGTATGTTACTGTATGTGCATATGTTACTGTATGTGCATATGTTACTGTATGTGTATATGTCACTGTATGTGCATACTGTATGTGCATATGTTACTGTATGTGCATATGTTACTGTATGTGCATATATTACTGTATGTGCATATATTACTGTATGTGCATATATTACTGTATGTGCATATATTACTGTATGTGCATATATTACTGTATGTGCATATGTTACTGTATGTGCATATATTACTGTATGTGCATATATTACTGTATGTGCATATGTTACTGTATGTGCATATATTACTGTATGTGCATATATTACTGTATGTGCATATATTACTGTATGTGCATATGTCACTGTATGTGCATATGTTACTGTATGTGCATATATTACTGTATGTGCATATGTTACTGTATGTGCGTATGTCACTGTATGTGCATATGTTACTGTATGTGCATATATTACTGTATGTGCATATATTACTGTATGTGCATATATTACTGTATGTGCATATGTTACTGTATGTGCATATATTACTGTATGTGCATATATTACTGTATGTGCATATGTTACTGTATGTGCATATATTACTGTATGTGCATATATTACTGTATGTGCATATGTCACTGTATGTGCATATGTTACTGTATGTGCATATATTACTGTATGTGCATATGTTACTGTATGTGCGTATGTTACTGTATGTGCATATGTTACTGTATGTGCGTATGTTACTGTATGTGCATATGTTACTGTATGTGCGTATGTTACTGTATGTGCATATGTTACTGTATGTGCATATGTTACTGTATGTGTATATGTCACTGTATGTGCATACTGTATGTGCATATGTTACTGTATGTGCATATGTTACTGTATGTGCATATATTACTGTATGTGCATATGTTACTGTATGTGCGTATGTTACTGTATGTGCATATGTTACTGTATGTGCATATGTTACTGTATGTGCATATGTTACTGTATGTGCATATGTTACTGTATGTGCATATGTTACTGTATGTGCATATATTACTGTATGTGCATATGTTACTGTATGTGCGTATGTTACTGTATGTGCATATGTTACTGTATGTGCGTATGTTACTGTATGTGCATATGTTACTGTATGTGCATATGTTACTGTATGTGCATATGTTACTGTATGTGCATATGTTACTGTATGTGCATATGTTACTGTATGTGCGTATGTTACTGTATGTGCATATGTTACTGTATGTGCGTATGTTACTGTATGTGCATATATTACTGTATGTGTATATGTTACTGTATGTGCATATGTTACTGTATGTGCATATGTTACTGTATGTGCATATGTTACTGTATGTGCATATGTTACTGTATGTGCGTATGTTACTGTATGTGCATATATTACTGTATGTGTATATGTCACTATATGTGCATATGTTACTGTATGTGCATACTGTATGTGCATATGTTACTGTATGTGCATACTGTATGTGCATATGTTACTGTATGTGCATACTGTATGTGCATATGCATGTATGTGTATGTATGCTTGTGCAAATATACACACGTGCAAATTTATGTATGCATGTGTTTCTACACTTACATATGTATATGTGAATGTACTCGTGTTTGAATTGTGTGCATGTATGCATATTTATGCATGAGTACATGCATGCGTATGCATATTTTGTGTGCATGTATTTGTATATGTATTGTACTGTAATATACACGAAGATGTGTTTATATACATGTATGCATATATGTACTCATGACTGCAGGGGTCGATTCACAGCTCCTGGCCCCTATGTATGTACGTATGCATGTAAAATTTATGCATGTATACATGTACGCTGCACACTTAGGTACGTGTACACATATGTATACATGTGTCTATGACCACCACCTCCGCCATTACTGTCGTCACTATCACCACCAATATACAATATGTGACTTTATAACTAACGATAATAGTATATACCAATCATTTATTAACACTTAGCTGGCGATACCCTGTTAGTTAGTCTACTATATTATGCATACACACCCGTCCTGTAACTGGTAGTCCAACGATTACAGAGGTATATAACAGGTACAAGGACATAAAAAATAGATGTCAGTACTCGATGTCTATTTTTTTCATTTTTCATGGAGTTTATTGTCAAATTTATATCACGGAAACCAAGACTAATCTTAGTGTAACAAACACACGTTATTAAACAGCAGACAAGAGTATTTAAAAAAAAAAATCAAAATTTTAAATTCAGCTTAATATTTAACATTTCTGGTAGGTTTAACACAAAAAAAATAATAACTCATAAACGGTTAGAGAATTGTGCAAAAAATTTACGTGGTGTGGGTTGACAACATTTTAAAAACTTCTAATTTTTCAGCAAGATAGTCCTATTTCTTTGTGGTCCAGAAGAGTATGATACTCCCAGTTATCTAACGATTCTAAGTTCTCATTAACTATTTGTATACAGTATTTGCAAATATATTATACCTATAAAGTTTAAACTTACATATAAATCAATGGTGATGGTTCGAAGCTGATCTGAATAAGCATTCTGTATTTATTGAATATAAATCAGTTTCCTATATTATTAATAGAGAAGTTAGGACTTATGCCGCTCAGTAACGAGGCGAAAAGCACACAAGAACTAAAAGTTTGAAGCCAATCAGAAGAGGCATTCTCCAGTTATCTCATGAATTCCAACAATTCCGAGTACTTTAACTAATTTATTGCTAGTTCTTGTTCTTCTTATTTCCTCTTATCTCCATGGGGAAGTGGAAAAGAAATTCTCCCTCCGTAAGCCATGAGTGTCATACAAGGCGACTAAAATGCCGGGAGCAAGGGGTAAGTAACCTCTTCTTCTGTATAAATTACTAAATTTAAAAAGAAAAACTTTAGTTTTTCCTTATAGGTTACCCTGCCTCGGTGGGATACTGCCGGTTCGTTGAAAAAAAAAACTATTTCACATGAAAATCTAGCATAGTCGAATTAGGAGACATCTTATTTTTTAAACGTTGAAGCCAAGGAGCAGAGAGCTTTGTAAGTTATTGAAGTCATTCCAGGACGTTGAGAATGAATTCTACAACTCTGGTCATGGGGCACCTGTATATGCCAGGAACTTTACCCTAGTTACCCTACACATGCTTCATGACAAACAAAAAGGTGGAGGGAAAAAAATCAGGTAATCATTTAAGAAGTTAAATAACATACAGAACCCAAATATCAGATTCAGTCCTGAAGAACATGAACACTATAATATACTAATGTTGGACACCTAAAACATCTATGTTGTCTCAAAACCATTACACAAACTGTAAAATATTAATTTTTTTTTAATCCTGTTGGTACTGTATGCAATTAATATCTTGATACATAATTCCCTCCAACAGACACTTGTCTTCGTTATACTATATCCTCTGGACATATGAGTTATTTATTTTAAGAAGGAGAAAGAGTTAAACCCGTAACGGATATAATGCTGCTGGGGACTGGGAGACATTCATATTAGATCTGAGTAAGGAAAGGAAAAGTCCAGTTCCTTGGATCTTGAGCTCTTCACCGGTTATCAGGGCATCTCCGGCATATTATGCTACCCTGGTTATCAAACCTACCTTTTAACAGAAGGTCACATAAGTGTATCCCATTAAGTAATGCAAATATTAATGTAATTTAGCGTTACAGCTTAATTATTCTCGAGTGCCTTTGGTAAATATCAAAATGTCTGAGGCACTAGACAAGGTAAACAATCGAGTCAATATGTCAGCCTTTTAAAACGTTAATAAAAAAATTTAAAATTGCATTAAAGTGAATTTAATAAACATTTCTTTTTAATGTTTTTCAGATGAATACAATAAACATGGGACATGAGAAGGGCAAAATCTCAGACATTTTTAGACTTAAACCTATCAAAATCTTCACTCCTTAAAAGCAAATGCGGTATATTATTTCTTTATTTAAAACGTTGCATACATGTAACAGATAGTTGTCATTTTAAACCATGAAAAACGTGAAAAGATTATGGTTTCATCAGATTGATAGTGAATAAAGACATCAACCACACTCGTATAATCCAGTTGTCCAACACTACATAATGCATAACTCGCTACTTAATTTATATTCATAATTAAAAACTTTTTTTTTTCAGATTTTACTCCTCTGGGGCTGTGTCAGTAGTGCTCCAAGATCTGTTTGGCCAAACTATGACTCTGTTAGATCTAATCACCATGAACACAAGATGGACGGTAAAGCCGCTGGTTTCATACAGGTCAGCAAAATGACGCCAACACAAAGAGTAAATTTAAAATATTCTCATGAAAATAATTACGTGAACAGTGGTGGAATCTCAGAGAGGTCAAGAACCAAGAGAGCATTACAACTATCGAAACATCTATACAATGTTCCTGAAGAGGTACACAAAATGGATAACAAGAGTGAGGCTTCACTTACTGTTGACATGCCCGAAATAGGAAGAAAAATTCACTTTGTTATCCCAGATAAAACTCCAGAGGAAGTGCACTTCACTGATTTCTCTCAATATTTAGATAATTTAAACAACAAGAAGAGGAATCCTTCCAATGCCTCGACGGAGCAATTCGACAAATTTGTCAATGTGCTTTATGATACACTACAAATGTACTTCGACCCTGAAAAAAATTCTCAGGAGGCAGGTACGAATGAACTTAACCAGCAGCTTCAGAGTGCAAATGACACGACCGTGATGCGTTCTGATCAAGGTAATATGTCAGCCTCCCACACCAGGATCAGGACTCGTCGTCTGGTCAGAAGGAGACATCTAAATTTACGTGGTAAAGGAGATAACGAAAGAAGCAGAGTTCCTAGTGTCAAGCTGCAAAAACTCAGGACACCTCAACAACCGGAAAAATATACAGTAAGTAGGTTCCATATGCTTAGTAACGAAATAATTGCAATTATTATGAAGACTTGGTCCTCAGTTACCAATAGTGAAACATAAAGTTTTCTAATTATACTTTACATGAAATCTAATCAACTAATCAAAATTCAAGGACCCTATAGAACTAAGTAACTAACTTCGGGTTATCCTAGGTTAATTCTACATAATGTACTACTGTATTTATGTGAGCCTGTAACACGTGTGCCCCCAAAGCCCTTGTTAAAAAGAATTTTATGTTATGTACATAATATCAGAACAGATATACTAATGATTCTCCCCACTGAAGGCATGGGACAGCAGATATGGTGTGAGGCCGGGGGAGAGGGAGTGGCATTATGGCGTGCTAGACAAACAATCACGCAAAGTACATGGTCACCATGCATACTACAGCCCTCACTCTCAAAGAGGAACCTACTTCGTCCACTTCGCCAATGGCAAGGTTCTCCTCGTCACCTACACTGCTGACCACCGCGGTTACAGACCCAAACTCAGGTTTACTCTCGTTCTCAATGCTTTCCCAGTAGTTTTCTTGATACTGTACTTATATATCAAAATGAAACACTTCTGTTTGCTTGGGATTTATTTTCAAATAGATACTAACCCAGTCCTCTCATGCATAACCCCCCCCCCCACATACACACACTGGAAATGAAAACTGGTCGGAGTTGTGGTCCGTTCTGGCCCATTATCAAGTTGCGACTTCACAATGGTTCAGTACAGAACGAAACGTCCTCCATTTTAATTTCCACTTTGGAATTTAGCTGATAACGGTTCAAAAAACAATACGTGCAATTATTGTGTATAATTTCTTGATACTTTTTTTTTTTAATCTGCAGATACTTTTCGAATAGTGAGCAGTTGAATTCTTTCTTGAGCAGCGACGAGGGATCCCAACTGCCCGGTGTTCCTCCCTCACGACCTGGCGGCATTAATACTCAGGCAACACCTTTTGTTTATCTCCTCTCCACTCCTGTTGCATCCTCTGTCACTCCTGTTGATGCTACTACTTCTACTTCTGTTAGTGCTACCTCTGCCACTCCTGTTGATACTACCTCGTCTGCTACTCCTGTAGATCCTGCCTCCTCCCCCACTCCTCTTGATGCTGCCTCCTCCACCACTTCTCTTGATGCTGCCTCCTCCCCCACTCCTCTTGATGCTGCCTCCTCCACCACTTCTCTTGATGCTGCCTCCTCCACCACTTCTCTTGATGCTGCCTCCTCCCCCACTCCTCTTGATGCTGCCTCCTCCCCCACTCCTCTTGATGCTGCCTCCTCCCCCACTCCTCTTGATGCTGCCTCCTCCCCCACTCCTCTTGATGCTGCCTCCTCCCCCACTCCTCTTGATGCTGCCTCCTCCACCACTCCTCTTGATGCTACCTCCTCCCCCACTCCTCTTGATGCTGCCTCCTTCCCCACTCCTCTTGATGCTGCTTCCTCCACCACTCCTCTTGATGCTGCCTCCTCCACCACTCTTGATGCTGCCTCCTCCCCCACTCCTCTTGATGCTGCCTCCTCCACCACTCCTCTTGATGCTGCCTCCTCCACCACTCCTCTTGATGCTGCCTCCTCCACCACTCTTGATGCTGCCCCCTCCCCCACTCCTCTTGATGCTGCCTCCTCCACCACTTCTCTTGATGCTGCCTCCACCACTCTTGATGCTGCCTCCACCACTCTTGATGCTGCCTCCACCACTCCTCTTGATGCTGCCTCCACCACTCCTCTTGGTGCTGCCTCCTCCACCACTCCTCTTGATGCTGCCTCCACCACTCCTCTTGATGCTGCCTCCTCTACCACTCCTCTTGATGCTGCCTCCACCACTCCTCTTGATGCCTCTTCCACCACTCCTCTTGATGCTGCCTCCACCACTCCTCTTGATGCTGCCTCCTCCACCACTCTTCTTGATGCTGCCTCCACCACTCCTCTTGATGCCTCTTCCACCACTCCTCTTGATGCTTCTTCCACCACTCCTCTTGATGCTGCCTCCTTCATCACTCCTGTTGATTCTGCCTCTTCTGTCATTCCTGTCAATGCTACCGTTACCATTGCTGTTGATGCTGCCTCCACTGTTGTTGATGCTGCCTCCTTTGCCACTCCTGTTGATGCTGCTTCCTTTGTCATTCCCGTTGATGTTGTCTCCACCACTTCTGTTGATGTTGCCTCCACTGCTGTTGACGATGCCTCCGCTCCTGTTAATGATGCTTCCTCTGCCACTCCGGTTGATGCTACTTCCTCTGTCGCTCCTATTGACGTTACTTCCTCTGCTACTCCTGTTGATATTGCCTCTGCCATTCCTGTTGCTGCTGCCTCCATTTCTTTTGATTCTGCCTCTGTCACGCCTGTTGATGCTACCTCCTCCACCACTTCTGTTGATGCTGCTTCCTTCACCACTCCTGTTGATGCTGCCTCCACCATTCCAGCTGATGCTGTCTCCTTCATCACTCCTGTTGATGTCCCATCCACCAATCCCACTGATATCTCCTCCGCCACTCCTGTTAATATCCAGTCCACCAATCCCATTGATGATGTTCCCTTCACCACTCCTGTTGATGTACTTTCCACTATTGTTGATGTCCTCTCCACCACACCTATATATGATGTCCTCTTCACAACTGTTAATGGCCCGTCCACCTCTTCCGTTGATGTCTCCACCACTCCTGCCCTCTTCTCAACTGTTGATGTCTTATTCAATACTGTTGATGTCACCACCACTCCTGGTGATGCCACCACCACTCCTGCTGATGTCACCACCACTCCTGCTGATGTCACCACCACTTCTGCTGATGTCACCACCACTCTTGCTGATGTCACCACCACTCCTGCTGATGTCACCACCACTCTTGTTGATGTCACCACCATTACTCCTATTGATATCACCTCCATCACTCCAGATAGTAATGCTCCATTGTCTACCGTTGATGATTCCCAAGCTATTAATGTCATCCCTGCTGCATTATATACTGACATCCCTGCTGCATTATATACTGACATCCCTGCTGCATTATATACTGACATCCCTTCGCTTAACATACCTTTTGATGGTATACCTTTCAATCTTTCTGTTGATATGCCTACCAACGCTCCTGATATGGCTACCATCGTTCCTGTTGATAATACGCCTAACAATGCTCCTGTTGACATGCCTACTACAATCCCTGCTCATATATTCACCAACGCTCCTGTGAGTTTGCCTGCCAAAACTGCCGTTGATATTCCTCCCAACGCTTTTGTTGATATGCCTACCAACACCCCTATTAATATGCTTTCCAACGCTTCTGTTGATTTGCCTACCAAAGATCCTGTTGATATGCCTACCAACACTCCCGTTGTTGATATGTCCACCAATGGTCCTGTTGACATGTCCACCAACGCTCCTGCTGATATGCCTACCAACACTCCCGTTGTTGATATGTCCACCTACGCTCCTGTTGATATGCCAACCAACAATCCCGTTGTTGATGCGTTTACCAATGCTAATGTTGATATGTTCACCAAAGCTCCTGTCGAAATGCCTATCAACGTTCCTGTTAATGATATGCCTACCACTGCTCCTGTTAATAAGCCAGACATTGCACCTGTTGATAATTTCATAACAGCAGTTGTTGATGAAGACCCCGGTACCACACCCTTCGATATTCCTCACACCACAGTTGTTTATGATGCCTCGACCACACTTGTTGACAACTCCCCCATCAACATACCTACTGAAAATATCACCATCACCACACCTTTTGATGACATTTTCAGTATCACCCCCGATGATATGTCCATCACCACTTCTGGTGATATTCCCACCACTATTGAGCTCACAACACCTGCTGCAGAGATGAGTATCACAGACCAGGCAGTGACTGAACCGCAAGTCAAGAGTTCTATTGCCGCAGCTTCACCCCTCTCTATGAACAGATACATAGGCTTACCATCGAGTGAAACATATCATTCATTGAACAGTTCAGGAATCACACAACCTGACGTATATAACTTTTCCATAGAGAAGCTAACAACCAGGACTCCTGAGTACCTTAAAAAGCCATATACTAACATCATGTCTACACATTTCTCTGAGAAAATTCAAGCCATTGCTGAAGAAATTCTTGATACTGAATATAATGTAGCTTTTCCTAATGAAGTTCCTGAATATGAAGAAGTTCCTGGTGAAGACTTTCCTGATGCTGATGAGGTTCTTGATGCTGAGGAAGCTCCTGATGTTGACGAAGTTCCTGATGTTGAAGTTCCTGATGCTGATGACGTTCCTGATACTGACGAAGTTCCTGATGCTGAGGAAGTTCCTGATGTTGACGAAGTTCCTGATGCTGACGAAGTTCCTGATGCTGATGAAGTCCCTGATGCTGACGAAGTTCCTGATGCTGACGAAGTTCCTGATGCTGATGAAGTTCCTGATGCTGACGAAGTTCCTGATGCTGACGAAGTTCCTGATGCTGAGGCAGGTTATTTCACTGACAGCAAGCCAGAGACTATGAATCTTGAGGGAGTTGGAGAAAACAAACTTCAGGAACACAGGCAAGAAATTAATATGAAGCTCAAGTCAGAAGACTTTTCAGAAAAACATCAAACAGATTCAAGATTTAAATCTGTAAGTAAATCTAATACAGATATAAATGAATTTAAGCGTGAAAATGAAGATGCAAGTGAATTATTACTGGTAGAATCAGCACCAACATCATTTTCACCATACAAGTTAGATGCTAGCACAGAAATTTATGTAAATGACACCGGCAATCATGTTGAGAGTAGAACAAATGGAATTCTCGGTGAAAAAAATAATGGACTTACAACAACTGCAGTTCCTGATACAGAACTTTTTATAAGTGTTGTTAATCAAGTTCTTGAAAAAGCAATAGATATTGAACAAAAAGAATCAGTTGTAGATGCATTTGTGGGTGCAGATAGTGAAACACCGAAGCAGCGTTCCGGCGCAGATCTGGGCAAAACCTTTCCAGTGAATGCTAAATATCCAAAAAATTCGAAGGTGCCAACCCCATCCTTTAGTGAGAATGAAGTGCCAAAGAAAGAAAATATTGTTCGTATCTTACCTCCACCATCTTTTTATGACCAAGGTGTATATCAGTCATTTTTATCAAACCAACTAAATCTTCAGGCAGACAAGTCGAGCGTCCAGGATGTACCTAAAGAACGAGCACACATTGATATTCACACTGCACAACCATTTACCCTCCGACCCTCTGCTGTTTCTCCCATTTTACCATCTGGTAATACCAAACCTGAGTACATAGCAATAACCATTTTCCCAGGTGATGCTCATCCTCCTCTTAACCCAAATGTTATGCAAAAAATCTCATCCCTACACAAACATAATGATATTTTTCCTGTTGTAAATTCTCCATTCAACAATTCTAAGACAGTGTTTCATGAAGAGGTTAAAAATTCTGCATTAAATGCTAAGGATATCTCATCCACACAAGCAAAGAATTTCACATTCTCACCTACACAGACACAATATATTCCATATACACAACAAGCTCAGTCCTTTCACGTGAAGCCAAATAATGTATTATCTTTGAAGGTAAGTGGTGCTACTGCAACACAAAATACTTCGGACTCGACAACTGGCCAAAAAGACTCAAGTCCTGCCTCACTAGAGCATAAAAATTTTTCTAAGAACCCGGACCAGGCTACTACCCACCTTCATAGTCCACACTTACATCAGCCCTCACTCTTATTCTCAAGACACAGGCGTTTCCATCTTTCTAAACGTCACCCATCGCACTCTCGCTTAAATCAACACACTCCAGATGTTACTAAAATGGCAGTGACCCACTCAATGCAAAACCCAGAATCAGCTCATCCAGTTCACTCACATACGCAACCTGTATTTGCCCATAATCGGCTATGGCCAGCTTTATCTCTCCTTGCTCGTGATGCTCGACTCTATCGTCTCTGGCTCAGGAAACGGCACCAAAGGACACCACCAGAAAAAAACAGTCAGGATGGATAGACAGCTATTGTTTATAATTATACCATATTTTGTGAAGTTTAAAAATATGAGGTAATCACTTTTAAGTGTTTTGTTTATGTATGTTCATAAGCTTTAAAGAAGAGCAGAACAGATGTTTGCATATTACCTGAGGTTATTTCAATGTATTAATGCAAAATTTGAGCAACAAATTGTGATGCCATTATATCTCCTGGCCGTTATACTGTACTTTACTATTATATGTGATAACATTATTTTAAATATAGGCTGCAGTATATCGATATTTGGAAATAAGTCACTCAGACTTTGTTGGGTTATCCTAGGTTCGCTGCACATATGCTGCTATGTATGATAATCTATGTAACTGTATTTGTGTATACCTGAATAAACTTACTTACTTACTTACTTTTCATTATCAGAACTAATTCACAGGCTATAAGACAAATTTTGACGAATGTAGAAACAGTCTGGCTATTTAATCCAAAAGTAGAAAGGAGGGGTGTGAAATTTGTCTGGACTGCCTCCATGTGAGTTATCTACCTTAGCAAGCTCTGTCAGATACCAGATATACTAAGCAAATTTCCTAAATTTGCTTGTAACAGATAAGTGAACTATAGATATGTAGATATAAATCCATATGTATTCCTGTTAACCCTTTGGGGCCTAGTTCCTAGGCCTTTTGTGTATCCATATGCTCTCGCGCTACCGTCCACAGGATGGATATGGGGTGCACAATAAACTAGCCACTTCGGTGGCAAAATCTAATCTAATCTCTGTCGACACGGAGCTCTGAGGTTGGTACCTCAGCCTCACAAGAGGCTTATATGACACATTTCCATATAGCTGCACTTGCAAGAAAATTCCCCTCTGCATGCATGACCAACAGGGTTAACTTACTTGGTGGAAAAGAATATGTCATCCGGTTTTCCAACCTCCCTAAGCCTTAGTCCCTCTGGACTCTCCGCTACTAGCCACCATGTGCAGTCAGACTTAATTCCTGCAATATTCAATCAGTATTAGTGACCTGCCTGCACATCAGAAATTCCTGATTACAAGGGGGGGTGTGAATCCCCTAGTATAACTATGCAGTAAGAGACACTAGCTTCTAAATATGTACTTAAGAGGGGACGCCGGTACGTACTGGTCTACGGGCGTCTGACTGCACAAAGACCCACAGTTCAACTTACTCACGTTTTACCCCAGAAAACTGGTCAGAATACTGAGAAAGAAAGGAAGGTCTTGTCTTGCTGTAATGGGCCTGACAGAGAGTATCCCCAGTACTTCGAGGATGCCTCCACCAAATTTCCCCAGGTCTAGTATGTGCAGACACATGGGGGCGCCCCTCTGCTGCTTATGGCACTTGTTATTCCGGAGTTTGATCTTCGAAGGAAGAGGTAGCGTCTCAAAGACCCATGCCTCGTTGTTCAAACTTGGGGGTGCCAGTTCTCCCTAGTTAATATAACCTAATGTTTACCTATATTAAAGGCCCATTCCTACCTACGTTAAGGTCTTATGTATACATTATTAATATCTGCAGTTACTTAAATAATCCTAATATTAACTTACTAACAATCTAAACTACCTACACCTTCCTTGAAGGGTAAATTTATCAATCACGATGTACCTTCCAACCACCTTCGTTAACCCGGGTGATGTATTTGTTTTGGGTAGATGTGAGGTCCGCAAAACTCAAATAGTCTATCTGGAATTAGGGGCTTCATACGGCTTATTTACCCTGTGGAACTTTAGGGCCGAATAAATTCCCACAACGGAAGAGATTATTTAGTTTTGGTCCAAGGAAAGGAAGGGAAACTCTACTTTCTTTGATCAATAGCCCCTTTTGCACCGTGACTATTGTTCCTTAGCTTGGTTGGCAATACGCTCACCTAACGCACTGGGTGTTCATATACCTGGAGGGGGTTTCGGGGTCAACGCCCCCGCAGCCCGGTCCATGACCAGGCCTTGTAATGGATCAGGACCTGATCAACAAGGTTGTTACTGCTAGCAGCACATAAAGCTACTTATGAACCACAGCCCGGCTGGTCATGTACTGACTTTAGGTGCCTGTCCAGTGCCTTTTTGAAGACACCAGGGGTCTATTGGTAATCACCCTTATGTATGCTGGGAGGCAGCTAAACAGTCTTGGGCCCCTGACATTTATTGTGTTGTCTCTTGGCGTACTCGCAGCAACCCTGCTTTTCATTGGTGGGGTGTTGCATTGCCTGCTGAATCATTTGCTTTTGTAGGGAGTGATTTTCATTTGCAGATTTGAGACTAGTCCCTTAAGGATTTTCAAGTGTGTATTACCATATATCTTTCTCACCTGCGTTTCAGGGAGTACAAATCAAGGGACTTCAACCGTTCTCAGTAATTTAGGTGCTTTATCGTAATTATACGTACCGTGAAAATTCTCTGTATATTCTCAAGGTTTGCAATTTCACCTGCCTTGAAAGGGGCCGTTAGCGTACAGCAATATTCCAGCCTAGAGAGAACAAAAGAATTGAAGAGAATCATGGGCTTGTTTTCCATCCTATCATTTTCCTAGCAGTGGTTTACCTGGAGAGGGTTTTGGGGGTCAACGCCCCCGCGGCTCGGTCTGAGACCAGGTCTCATAGTGGATCAGGGTCTGATCAACCAGGATGTTACTGCTGGCCACACGCAAGCTGATGTACGAACCACAGCCCAGTCGGTCGGGTACTGACTTTAGGTGTCTGTCCAGTGCCTTCTTAAAGACAGCCAGAGGTCTATTGGTAATCCCCCTTATATATGCTGGGAGGCAGTTGAACAGCCTTGGGCCCAGGACACTTACTGTGTTGTCTCTCAATGTACTCGTGGCACCCCTGCTTTTCATCAGGGGTATGTTGCATCTCCTGCCGAGTCTTTTGCTTTCATAGGGAGTGATTTTCGTGTGCAGGTTTGGTACCAATCCCTTCAAGACCTTCCAAGCGTATGTTATCATGTATCTCTCGCCTGCGTTCGAGGGAATACAGATCAAGGACCTTCAACCGTTCCCAGTAATTTAGGTGCCTTATCGTACTTGTGTGTGCCGTGAAAGTTCTTTGTATACTCTCCAGGTTTGCAATGTCACCAGCCTTGAAGGGGGCCGTTAGTGTACAGCAGTATTCCAGCCTAGAGAGCACAAGCAATTTGAAGAGAATCATAGGTTGGCGTCCCTAGTTTTGAAGGTTCTCATTATCCATCCTATCATTTTTCTAGCAAATGAGGTAAATACATTGTTGTGGTCTTTGAAGGCGAGGTCCTCTGGCATTATCACTCCCAGGTCCTTCACATTACTTTTTCGCTCTATTGTATGGTTAGTTTCCCATATCCGAGTTGAAATTTCTCCTAGTTGAACTTCATATTGTTTTGAGTGGTCCATTCGAAGATTTGGTTGATGTCCACTTGGAGTCTCGCAGTGTCTTCGATGGAGGTCACTGCCATGGTAATCCCGGTGTCATCCGCAAAGGAAGATACGGAGCTATGGCTTACATCTCTATGTCAGAATTGAGGATGAGGAATAGAATGGGAGCAAGTACTGTGCCTTTTGGAGCAGAGCTTTTTACTGTGGCTGCCTGGGACTTTACTCTGTTTACTGTTACTTTGTGTTCTGGTAGATACACTGTTGTGATCTATGAAAGTGAGATTCTCTGATATCACTCCCAGGTCCTTCACATTAATTTTTCGCTCTCTTGTGTGGTTTGAATTTGTTTTATATACTGCAATAACGTTTTAATTTCATCGAATTTTTCCAAAGCAGAGTAATTGAAATTTGTCTTCATTAAACTTCGTATTATTTTCAGCGGCCCATTGAAAGATTTGGTTGATATCTGCTTGGAGATTTGCAGTCTTCTATGGATGACAAGCAGCGCTGTATAGCCCTTGTGGCTTAGCGCTTCTTTTTTTGATTATAATAATAATAATATGGATGACAATCATGCAAATTCGGGTGCCATCCGCAAAGGAGGACATGGTGCTGTGGCTTACATCTCTGTCTGTATCGGAAATGAGGATAAGAAACATGATGGGGGCGAGTACTGTACCTTGTCGAACAGAGCTTTTCACTGTAGCTACCTCTGACTATACTCTGTTTACTGTTACTCTTTATGTTCTGTTAAAAAGTTATAGATCCATCTACCCACTTTTCCTGTTATTCCATTGTCACGCATTTTGTGTGCTGTTATGCCATGATCGCACTTGTCGATGGCTTTCACAAAGTCTGTGTATAGTACAACTACATTTTGTTTTTTCCTCCAGAGCGTCCAAGACCATGTTATAGTGGTCCAGTAGTTGGGATAAGCAGGATCGACCTGCTCTAAACCCATGTTGCCTTGGGTTGTGTAAATGATGGGTATCTAAGTGGGTGGTAATCTTGCTACTTAGAACCTTTTCAAAGACTTTTATGTGGGACGTTAGTGCTATCGGTCTGTAATTCTTTGCAGTTGCTATGCTGTCACCTTGTGTAGTGGGGCCATGTCTGTTTTTTTAGTGACTGGTATGACCCATGTCCATGCTCCCTTTCAGTCCTTGATGAACACGGAATTCCACAAGTCTGGGCCTGGGGCAGAGTGCCCCTCAAGGGAGGTTCCTTGATGTTGGTGAGGGGCTCTTGATTTAGGGAATTGGATGTGCTCCAGTTCCCCAAATTAAGCCTGAATGCCTTCCACATCCCCCCCTAGGCGCTGTATAATCCTCCGGGTTTAGCGCTTCCCCCTTGATTATAATAATAATGGGGCAGAGTGCATGGGCATGTCATTTATTGATTTTTTCAGTCTTGTGGTGTTAGGATATCAGAATTTTTTTTAATTAACCAGATTTTGAGTCTCGGTCATAAAAAAATTAACTTAAGACTGTTGACCCTTAGTCTGATCAACGGCTCACTAAATTATTTTTATTTTTATTATCACACTGGCCGATTCCCACCAAGGCAGGGTGGCCCGAAAAAGAAAAACTTTCACCATCATTCACTCCATCACTGTCTTGCCAGAAGGGTGCTTTACACTACAGTTTTTAAACTGCAACATTAACACCCGTCCTTCAGAGTACAGGCACTGTACTTCCCATCTCCAGGACTCAAGTCCGGCCTGCCGGTTTCCCTGAACCCCTTCATAAATGTTACTTTGCTCACACTCCAACAGCACGTTAAGTATTAAAAATCATTTGTCTCCATTCACTCCTATCAAACACGCTCACGCATGCCTGCTGGAAGTCCAAGCCCCTCGCACACAAAACCTTTACCCCCTCCCTCCAACCTTTCCTAGGCCGACCCCTATCCCACCTTCCTTCCACTACAGACTGATACACTCTTGAAGTCACTCTGTTTCGCTTCATTCTCTCTACATGTCCGAACCACCTCAACAACCCTTCCTCAGCCCTCTGGACAACAGTTTTGGTAATCCCGCACCTCCTCCTAACTTCCAAACTACGAATTCTCTGCATTACATTCACACCACACATTGCCCTTAGACATGACATCTCCACTGCCTCCAGCCTTCTCCTCGCTGCAACATTCATCACCCATGCTTCACACCCATATAAGAGCGTTAGTAAAACTATACTCTCATACATTCCCCTCTTTGCCTCCAAGGACAAAGTTCTTTGTCTCCACAGACTTCTAAGTGCACCACTCACCCTTTTCCCCTCATCAATTCTATGATTCACCTCATCTTTCATAGACCCATCCGCTGACACGTCCACTCCCAAATATATGAATACATTCACCTCCTCCATACTCTCTCCCGCCAATCTGATATCCAGTCTTTCATCACCTAATATTTTTGTTATCCTCATAACCTTACTCTTTCCTGTATTCACTTTTAATTTTCTTCTTTTGCACACCCTACCAAATTCATCCACCAATCTCACTAAATGCCGAGTCATATTGGGACTTCAGCATCCTACTCATTTCTTTGCTGTCATCTGTGTAAGTCCCATCTTGTTTAAGCAGGGGTCCAATAATGAATGTGGTTTTTACCTTAGATTTGACATAATAAAAAAGTATTGTTTTTATTTTTTTCAGTTCCATTTATGGCTTTAAATTCTTCCTGTTTCTTGTCTCCTGTATGATTACTTAAATTTAAGTTCGATATTTGCTATTTCTCTGACCAATGCCTCCTTCCGTGGTTCAATCAGCAGCATTGGTAGAAATGTAGGGAATGTTTCCTTACACCAGTTGTCCCTGTTCACCTAGCAGTAAGTAGGAACCTGGGTATTAGTCAATTGGTGTGGGTCGCATCCTGGGGGACAAGGTTAAAGACTCCAGTGAAAATAAGACAGACGATCTCCAGTGACCCACTTAACTGTATTGGATTATCCTTGGTGGCTAACCCTCTGGGTTAAAAATTCGAACATTTTATTTTTTACTGTATCTAACAACAGGAAGAAATTCCTTTGAAGGACCCCAAATGAGCAACAAGCAATGATAGGACAACTTTCTTTAGCACACATAAATGTGGAGTTTACCTGGAGAGGGTTTCGGGGCTCAACGCCCCCACGGCCCGGTCTGAGACCAGGCCTCATGGTGGATCAGGGTCTGATCAACCAAGCTGTTACTGCTGGCCGCACGCAAGCTGACGTACGAACCACAGCCCGGGTCTATTGGTAATCCCCCTTATGTATGCTGGGAGGCAATTGAACAGTCTTGGATCCTGGACACTTCTTGTGTTGTCTCTCAGTGTACTCGTGGCACCCCTGCTTTCCATCTAGGGAATGTTGCAGCTCCTGCAGAGTCTTTTGCTTTCATAGGGAGTGATTATCGTGTGCAGGTTTGGTACCAATCCCTCCAGGACCTTCCAAGTGTATATTATCATGTATCTCTCTCGCCTTCGTTCGAGGGAATACAGATCAAGGACCTTCAACTGTTTCCAGTAATTTAGGTGCCTTATCGTACTTGTGTGTGCCGTGAAAGTTCTTTGTACACTCTCCAGGTCAGCAATGTCGCCAGCCTTGAAGGGGGCCGTTAGCGTACAGCAGTATTCCAGCCTAGAGAGCACAAACAATTTGAAGAAAATCATCATGGGCTTGGCATCCCTAGTTGCTTAATAATTTGTGCCTCCTACCTGTCCTTGGATTGAATTTGATTGCTTGCCATTATCCTGGTGTTGTATGACCTCTACAACAACAACAACAATAATAATAATAATAATAATAATAATAATAATAATAATAATAATAATAATTAATAATAATATATTATTATTATCAGCCATTAGACAAGATCTCTTATTAAATAAATCAGCCCTGATAATAACCCCTTCCCTGTCTTATGAGCGCAAACTACCCTCTAACAAATATAAAACAATTATCAACACCCCCGCTGCCTCTTGAAGTGCCCATGCTGCTGGATGTCAACCAGTCTGAAAAAATACCCTGACTTTTGCCTTGCTTGTTGAAATCCAACCACAACTTTTAATATAAATAATTAAAAACTCACATATAAGCTACACTATAATCTTTGTGATTGAACTCATATCTGCATGAATAACTCATTACAACTGTAACCAGATTTAAATATGTAAATAGTTCATTACCACTATAATCAAAATTCTTAAGTGCAGTTCCTGGACCTATTATGTATCTATTCTGTATCAATGGTATTCAATACCGCAAGTCAACACCGACAAGTGTTAGCAACTATTTTATGATGAAATGTTATGTCTGAAAAAGCAGTACATAATCTAAATCATAATTTATTTTTGGCACACAAAGTATACTGTACATCAGTAATCAAGGACATCTGGCTAACAATGATAAATGTTTGTACAAACATATACAGACAGTATATACATCTCCAGTACTACATCTTGAGTGCTGTTTGGCCAAGAGCCTAGGAACCCACTAAAACCCAATTCTAGAGCCTGATCCCCTACCCCACTAAATAAATACAGTACTGTACCATTATTACATATTACCCAGTGTACATAACTGTAAAATTAAAGTTGGGGGATTAATTCCCCAATGGGCCATACGGCATTGTATGCACTTATATATCCAGAGCACATTAAATATTAACACAACATACAATGAGGCAGATAAGGTACAAATGGATGACAGTTGCTAGTGAATGTTTTTGTTAAAACAGTTAAGAAAGACAACAGCAATTATTCCCATCCTTCCTGTATTCTTCAGAATTCTACCATCATTGTATATATTAAATGCAATCAGAAAGACCTAGAGAAATTGTTCAAAGAATTTTTCTGTTTTGCATATTATGCTATACTATACTTGGTTATCCACAAAGGAACAGCAGTGTGATAATGATAAAATAACTTATTTCCAAATAATATATAAAAATATGCCCAATAGTGGAGAATACTATAGCCTCAACAGTGCTTCAGAATGTGGTGAGGACACAGCTCGCCACCTGGCTTTGAGAGTTGTTCATGCAGGCGATTTCCTGTTAGCTGTTCCCAATTTTTCTCTTGGCATACACCTCAACCCATGGACCATCCACATTGGTGTTACATTTACCTTGCTACCCCTATCCTCACTGAACACAGGTGTGTCTGTGGCAGTGAATCAGCAGACTGATTCAGGTATCATGGTCTTGTTTACTGTAGATCTGAGGGGAAGACTGCAAGGCATGAAAAGGTTAATAACATCAAGAGGAGCCTTGCAACAGCCAGATGCCTAGCAATAAGGGAGCCACCCCAACTATACAGATCTAATGGCAACCAAAAACATCCAGATGGAATTACCTTGTAAGCTTGGACAGATAGAAAATATGGTGAACTTGCCTATTGTTATATGTTTGTCCCATAGACTCAGAGACCCTTGGTCCATGGGGAATGAGTATATCCAAGTTCCTTAAGGAGCTAGGCAAGACTCATCATGGCAACTAGGAATCCCAGGGCAGTTAGTTTTCTGTTTTAGCAATTAAGTGCTGCAGTTCAAAGCAGTAATGCCTGTTGTATCCTAGGTATGCACTCCAGCTTGGAGAAGCTGGATGAGATTTTTGTAAGGTAATTTTTGACAAACATGAAGCGATAAGTACTCACAATGTATCCCTCAAACCTCATGCTGTGGCATACAAAGAGTATGTAACCTTATTCGGCGCATGTACACACCCTCATTGAAAGGCTACCTCCCCAACCAGCGAACCGGGTACTAAGGGTCGGATGATGGGGCCCCATCGTCCAATCAGTACCTAGGTTCAGCCAATGAGGTGGGTCTGCCAATTGTGGAGGTGGCATGGTCACCACTCGCCTGTCCACCCTTGTCATTTCCATTCTAGAGCTGGTTGAGCATGGTTGTCCATTCAGTCTCCAGGCTGTGTCTTTGCCTATGATTAACTGTGTTGTACACATACATTTTCAACTGTATATAGTGTACATAATTGTAAATACTTACTATCGCACACTATTGCACTTGGTGAAGGAAAATATCATTCAAAGACATTCAGCTGTGTTTGTTCTGCTCCTTGCTCCCCTTTACACCCAGGATAACAAGCCTTATTGTTCCTGGGTTGTAATACATGTATTGTATATACTATCTTTTGTACCATCATTGTCTTGTATACCATATTACATAATAAAATATACCTACTGGTGAAATTACAAGAGGATGGGGTATACCTGGAGGGCATGGTAGGGGTGGTAGGGAAAGCTGAATATTCAGTCAGCCATAGCAACGAAGAACAGTGCTGAGGACAACTTTGAGGCCCTCCTCAAGCCAAAGAAACTTAAGGGAATAGCTGTTGCTGATGCTTACAAAGAAATCTCTTGATATTCTACACATAAGTGGACCTAGGATAAGATGTGATATCCTCATATAGTGTCATAAGTCTTCTAAAGATTGACAAAGACAACCATAATTAGGTGATGGTCACCAAAGGTATGTGAACGTACAGTAATGGTAGGTATCAAGCTTTAAAACTGGTCAGTGGTGGAGTGATACTTTCAATAAATAAACTGATGAAAGGGCAAACAGTTATGGATCTCTGGGAACCACACACATCTCTTTCTAATCATATGCTCTTAGGTATTTGCAGATTGAGCTGGCCAAGATTTATTATTCATAAAAACAAGCACTCACACTCATAGGGGTCATATTGAGGTGCAAAATGGTAATGTGTCTGCTGAAACAGCAAACAGACTCAATGTTTTCTTTTCCACCATAGGAAAGAACCTAGCAAGCAAAATCCCAAGCTCAAACACCTGTCCATCTGACTACCTCACGAGCGCCTACCCGAGCACACTATTCCTGGCTCCAACCAACCTAACAGAAGTCTCGCTCATCATCAACACCCTTAAAAACAAGGCAGGAGACATTAACAACTTGCCAACTTTTATGTACAAAAAAGCTTCTCAAGTATTGTCACCAATTATTGCAACACTCTTTAACAAATCCACTGAATCCTCCACCTTCCCAACAATTCTCAAAATAGTGAAGGTCACTCCGATACACAAAGGAGGTGACCAAGCAGACTTGAATAACTATAGACCAATATCTAACTTACCACTCCTCTCTAAAATCTTTGAAAAATTAATTCATAGACGGATCTATTCCTACTTCGTCTCACATAACATACTAAACCCCTGTCAGTTTGGATTCAGGAATAATAAAAGCACAAATGATGCTATCATACACATGCTAGAACTAATATGTACTGCTCTCGAAAAGAAAGATGTCCCGCTGGGAATCTTCATTGATTTACGTAAAGCTTTTGATACAGTTGATCATGAACTGCTGTACACTAAATTAACACACTATGGTATAAGAGGCCATCCCCTCAACTACCTAAAGTCATACCTTAGCAACAGAAGCCAATACATGTACATGTATATGCACACAAACGGTGCAAACTCTTCCACACAACCAATCACAGTCAGAGTCCCACAGGGAAGCATTGTTGGACCACTCCTCTTTCTCATCTACATCAACGACCTACCGAATGCATCACAGCTTCTCAAATCCATATTATTAGCAGATGACACTTCATACGTCTTCTCTCACCCAAACCCGGTCATACTCGCCAACACAGTCAATGTCGAATTACAGAAAATATCTGCCTGAATGATGACTAATTAACTTACACTGAATACTGACAAAACGTACTTCGTTCACTTTGGAAACAAAGCTGCAAATGTTCCACTTAACGTAACGCTAAACAGATCACCTGTCACAAGACTTACGGAGGGAAAATTCCTAGGAATCCACCTTGACAGTAGCCTCAAGTTCCAGACACATATACAACTCTCTAAGACTGTAGGTATACTATCAAAGATACGATACTATGTTCCACAATCAGCTCTCCTTGCACTGTATCATTCACTCATCTACCCTTATCTCACATGGAATTTGTGCATGAGGGTCAACAACATTAAATCACCTAAGACCACTAATAACCCAGCAAAAAGCAGCAGCCAGAATGATAACGAATTCCCACTCCTGACAGCATACTCCACCAATATTCAAAAGTCTAAATCTGCTCACCATTAAGAACATCCATACTTGTTCATGTGCCTACTACATACATAGAACAATACACGCAAACATAAATTCTCCACTCAAACTTTTCCTCACCAATCTTAACAGGACACGCGAGCATAACAGAAGACATAGATCTCTTTTTGATGTACCCTGTGTCCATATCACACTGTGTAAAAACTCTATGAACATAAAGGGCCCCAAAATTTGGAATTCATTACCAGAAAATACCAAAATAACTCGATCTGAAAATCGATTTAAGACTATTCTCAAAAGCCACCTAATCACCCTAGACTAAATACTCAATACTTAATATCTAACACTACCAATAAATCTACCAATTACCCAAATCTTAAATCCTCATGACTAGACAACCAAGCTCATATATTGACAAATTACCATATAGAAGTATACATACCTACCAAAACCAGTACGTATTACCCTTCACCAAATTGTAACAGTCTCATACTGTAAACTACTGAAACCTACTCCTGAATCATGTTTCATAAAAAGCATTTTTGAATACATGAACATATCCTTTTGTTTGTGTAAATTAGATTCACTTATTATTAATAGAACCACTGCACAACCATGATAATTTCTTTAGTGATAACAGTCAGTAAGCCATTAAATTAAGTCAGTCCATAATGCCAAGGCATAATAGAGGCTCATTTTGCACTGCAACCCATCATTGTAAAAATATAATCTCAATGTACTACTTGCAAAGAAATAAATGAATCTGAATCTGAATCAAAGGAAAAGGATTAAATTTAAAAAAAATACACTTGCCTTATAAAAGAGCATTTGTCATACCAAAAAAAAGCTGAAAAAAAAAAACCTATCCGTAAAGAAATAACTTTCTAAAAAAAAAATCTTTAAGATGAGGACATTGTTCCAGTAAAAAAAATTGTTAAACATTCTTATACAATATATACTACATTTTGTAATACTGTAATGCTGGCACAATACATTTCCCTTCATGAGGAAATGTGTAGTATTTTTAATTAAGACAAGCAACCATTTATGGCCGGTGTGTTAAAAAATAAAAAAGCAACCATTAAGTCTTACTTAAATCAAAGCTTGACTGTATAAAAAATACATTTGTCTGTGCAACAAAAAACATTTATAGTTATATGTGCAAAAATATACAAGAGAGTATGTATTATTAAGTAGACAGATGGTGTATAACCAGTAGCTGTACCAAAATCACATTAACTAGGCCAAAAAAATCATTAGACATTGCAAAAAAATTATACAAAACAGCCCAAGTCTCACGTAAAATTGGGTCATGCTCTGTTATGCCCAGTATGAGAGGTAGGACAACTGCTGTCCTCCAATGAAAGGGTAGGACACTGCATGATCAGATACAATTTAAAGTTTGCACGAGGAATGCAATAATAATAATAATAATAATAATAATAATAATAATAATAATAATAATAATAATAATAATAATAGGGATATGTTGTGTATCTTTATACGTACGTATATGCTTCTACACTGTTGTGTTCTGGGCACCTCTGCAAAAACAGTGATTAAGTGTGAGTGAGGTGAAAGTGTTGAATGATGAAAGTATTTTCTTTTTGGGGATTTTCTTCCTTTTTGGGTCACCCTGCCTCGGTGGGAGACAGCCGATTTGTTAAAAAAAAAAAATAATAATAATATTTTATTAGGACATGATACACAGTTGTACGAGGTATTATAGTAGTTGGGTGTACATGTCGAAAGCCCCTTGTATGCAGGGGCAGGCTTAAAACTAACTTAAGATTATCTAAGCTATAATAGATTTAATGGTAACAGTTACTGTAGACAATTTACAATATCAAGTACAACTGAGTTATTTTAAACAATAAATTTGAACATTTCAATTTTGAAGAATTATAGTTTTACAATTTTGTAACATTACAGTTAGCAATATAACAAAATGATCAATTTACTATATGAGATATGTTATTCAATATTTGCATTAGGTTAGATATGAGAATTTATTGATCTGTGAGCATTTAATTATGGGGTCCTAAGGCTAGGAGAGTAACACAGTGAGTAATGATATTCTGAGGCAGTAGAAAGTGATTTGTTAACTATGTAGGTAAAGTTAAATTAAATACTGTGTAATTAGTTTTGGGTGAGTAGGTGGTTTTTAAGAAGTCTTGAATTGATATACAGACAGTGTTTCTTTGGTATTCACTGGTAATGAATTCCAATTTTTTGGGCCTTTTAGGTGCATTGAATTTTTACATAGTGTGAGATGGACACAGGGAACATCAAAGAGTGATCTTTGTTTTGTGTTATGGTCGTGTGTTCTGTTAAGGTTGGTAAGGAAAAGTTTGAGGGGAGAGTTTATATCCAAGTTTAATGTTATATGTATGTAGTTAGGCACAATAACAAGTATGGATGTTTTGTATGGTAAGTAAGTTTAGACTTTTGAATATTGGTGGAGTGTGCTGTCTGGAGTAGGAATTTATCATTCTGACTGCTGCCTTTTGCTGGGTAATTAATGGTCTGAGATGATTTATTATTGTTGAGCCCCATGCACAGATTCCATAGGTGAGATAGGGGTAAATAAGCAAGTGGTACAGGGCTAGGAGAGCTGACTGTGGAACACAGTACCGTATCTTTGATAGTGTGCCTACGGTCTTGGAGACTTTCTTGGAAAGTTGTTGTACATGTGTCTGAAATTTGAGTCTATTATCAAGGTGGATTCCTAAGAATTTTCCCTCTGAGATTTTTGTGATAGGTGATTAGTTTATCATTATGTTAAGGGGAACATTTGTAGTTCTGTTCCCAAACTGAATGAAATAGGTTTCGTCAATATTGAGAGTAAGCTTGTTATCATCATCAAGGTAGATATTTTCTGTAATTCATTGTTTACAGTATTGGCTAGTATCACTGGGCTTGGGTGAGAGAAGACATATGTAGTGTCATCTGCAAATAGTATGAGTTTGTCATTCAGCCTGGCTGCTACAGTAGGCACTGATAATGTTTGAGGAAGTTCTAAAGAGTAGAGGGTGCATTATATCAATGTGCTTTATTATCACCCTATTATTATTATATTCATGCTAAGTGCTAAACCCATGCAAGTAATTCAGTGCTACAAGTGTTGAAGCTGAGCACAAGGACAGGAAGAGGAAACCACAATTAGTGCAATGAAGCAGATTGTTAACAAATTATGAACTCCACATTAATCCTTTAACTGTCTTAACTGATGGTCTACTGTACTGTCAGCACAACCTGACACTCCTCACAGTAAGGCACCTGGCATTACTCCACAAAGTATCCATGTGTGAATATTGTTTCCAGTACGTAATCATGAGAGTAGGGCTTAATGTACCCAATAATGATGGAGGGAAGTGGTCAGGAACATAATTGTGGTTTGATGGAAAATAGTCTGCTATTGACTTAGTGGTCTTAAAGGCACTAAGACAGTACTGGAAGAGCCTCAAAATGGGACACCCGTGTGGAGACTGGTAGGTTTCGAACTGTGGAACGAACAGCTGAGCCTGTGAGTTCATTGCCCAGAGTATCAAAATTTCCAGGGATTTGACAAAAGTAAACCTTTGTTTATTGGAGATGTAACACAACTATCAGTGAATGCATAATATGATGGGAAGTGGGAAGTCAAAGCATTGGATCATTTGTAACACACTTTGCAAGTCTTGAAAAAACAAATGAGGTAGACATGATTGCAATGTGTATGAAGATGGCAAAGTGCATATAAGTCAGCTGTCAAAATACCAGCTGTCTCTAATGAATACCCTTGTATCACTGTCTGGAAAATAGCTGTATACACTTAGTGGCCACTATTATGTATGTACCCCTTTCTAGTATTGGGTAGCATCTCCCTTTGCTCCCAGAACAGCCTGAATTCTTTATGACATGAATTCAACAAGATGCTGGAAATATTCTTTAGTGTTTCTGGTCCATGACGACAAGATAGTATCATGCCATACAGCTGCTGCAGATTTGTCAGCTGCAAATCTTCCATTCCACCATACCCCAAAGGTTTACACCAAATTCTGACCCTACCATCTGCATGTCACAGTAGAAATCATGATTTGTCAGGCCAGACGATGTTTTTCCAATCTTCCACTGTCCAGTTTTGGTGAGCCTGTGCCTGCTGCAGCTTCAGTTTCTTTTTCTTAGCTGATACGAGTGGAAGCTGGTGTGGTCTTCTGCCACTTCAAGGTTAGACGTGTGTTCAGAGATGCTCTTCTGCATACTATTGTTGTAATGCCCATTCTCCTATGACCCATCTCATTATCAAGACATTTTCACCCACAGAACTGTTGCTCAATGGATGTTGTGTTTTAACACCATTCACTGTACACTATAGTCTGTTGTGTGTGAAATCCCACATCAACAGTTTCTGACATATTCAAACCACCCTGTTTGGCACCAACAATCATTCACTGGTCAGTCACTTAGATCATATTTCATCTCCATTCTGATATTCACTCTGAACAACAAATGAACCTCTTGACCATGACTGCATGCTTTTAGGCACTGAGGTGCCATGTGATTGTCTGATTAAATACTATTTGCATTAACGAGCATGTCTACAGGTACACCTAATAAAATGGCTACTGAGTGGGTATCATGCCATCTAGGGATTTGGAATTATCAATGTATGCCACAGAAGAATGCCTATATGATTAGAAGCACTTAAGGAAGAGAGAGTGAATTTATAGCAGAAATGTTAGCCTTTGGGCATGAAAGAGGGGTAAGGTAATCTTGTATTACTGGTACTTTCCAAAGTTATAGGGAAAGAGGAAGATAGGTAATATAAGAAGTAAATAAATGGATGTTACAAAAGTTTGAACAGGAAGATTAAAAGTCTGTAATAAATGGGAACTTAATGCAACTTGCTATTGTGTGATATCATATTTCTAACAGTAATGCCGCATGTGCAACATACAGTCATTGCATGTGATTGGTACGGTTCACAAATAGCATTGAAGATTCTTATTGTGTATAATTAAGAGGTTATGGACTAAATAAGCTTAGTACACATCATGCAAAGGCCTGGAATGATCAACAGCTAAAATTAGTAATTATTTTATGTATAGTAGGGTCATGAAGGTCACTGAAGTGACCAAAACAATGGAGGCAATGGGAATTTTGATGAACGTTTGTAAGAAAAAAAACTACAGTATTTACTTTTTTTTTAACATGTTGGCAGTCTCACACCAAGGCAGGGTGACCCAAAAAATAAAAAAAACACTTTCACCATCATTCATGCACAATTACTGTCTTTGCAGAGGCATCCATATAAAACGGTTTAGATTTCACTCCAAATAGCCAATATCCCAAGCCCCTCCTTTAAAGTGCAGGCATTGTGCTTCCCACCTCCAGAACTCAAGTCCAGATAACCAGTTTCCCTGAATCCCTTCACAAAATATAGCCCTGCTCACACTCCAACAGTTCATCATAACCCAAAATCCATTTGTCTCCATTTACTCCTATCTAACTTGCTCACACATTCCTGAAAAAATGACAATGAAAACAAAAACATTTTGTCCTTAATGCATCTTTTCATACATGCAATGTTTCAAACCAAATTTTACTAAAATTTTGATGTAGATGTTGTGTGTGTACACTTGACAATGGCTGTACCGTATTATGTTATTTACCAAACAATATCTCTACCCTGACTGGCATTTTACATACACAATCACCAGTCATTACATTACACAAATAATATTGCACCATTATGACTTAACACAATGTAAACAAAGAACTTTCAGAGTTATGAAGTGCAACTATATAAGAGACATTACCATCACAAATGACAGTAACTGTTAAACTAACTTATAAAAAGAAACTTGATATGGAGCACTGATGATAGTTAAGGATGAATTCAACATCATAACTATAGTAAATAAAATGCTTTAAAACATTGTTTATGAAAAATAATTGTATTTATAATTATATTTACATGCATAAATAGGGTACAAAGGCATTTTTTTTTTTTGCCTAACACTATTTATGAATTTGTACAATAATTATTTACAAGTTTTTCATGTACGTATTTAATCATGTAATATAAGGTATTGTTTACAAGCTTTAATGATAAGTATTTATTTGTGGAAAAAGACACTTATGTACAGTTCAGGACATTTATTGAAGGAAACATTTTGCCATGAGTGGCTTCTTCAGTAGTCCTAATACGTACAGAGAAAGAAAACGCGTATATATAGTGTCAAGAGTCAGGTGAAGTGTCTTGTGGGTGGTGGTGGTGGCGGTGGCGGTGGTGGTAGTAGTAGTAGTAATAGTAGTAGTAGTGGAACTAAGGAGGTGAGACGGATGGTTACAAAGGGACCTGTTGATTAGCAATTTTGAGATACTGTAATGGTAGTTACAGTATCTCATAAGTACACAAGTGTCTTTTTCCACATTTTGTCAGCATCACCGTTCCATTTCCTCATTATTTATTTCCTTTTATCAACATCAAAAGATACTCACATTAAAATTAAGCAAGATCCATTTTCTTGTATTTTCTCTGTAATGTTATCATTGTATATGACTACATATTCTTTCCCTACTGGGTTATATAACAGCTGCCTTTCTTCCAAACACCATCTAATAAATTAGCAAATTTTTAAGTGCTACTGATTACCTTGGAAATTATATTTACAAAAAAAGTGGTAAACTCTCATGGGTCATTCAGTACTTATTACTCAGTAAAGCAGATATTTATTCTTTGTTATTTAACACTACTGTGTTTTATTTTCCTCTGGTACTACTCTTAAATCAACAAAATGTTTTGAAAAATTATTTACTTTACAGAAGAATTCAATGTAAACTAAACTTTCCTTTATAATTCCTAATGACTCTATACCTTGTTGTATATTTTCTTATTCCATACACAATGTTAATCACAGTAATGAAATTAACCAGCTACTGAGTGAATTATCTACTGAGAAATCATTATAATAACCGTTCTTATATTTATGGGAAGCGCTAAACCCATGAGGGTCATATAGCGCCTAGAGAATGAGAAGTGGTAGACAGAGTTCGTCAATGTGGAGGGCAAGTCCAAATCCCTAGATCACAGGCACCTCCCTTGAAGGGCACTGAGAAAACTATTATAAATATTATGGTCATTATGATACAAGACATTGTTATTCATTGTACATTTCAAAACCTCTTCAATACATATCATAAATCACTTAAAAGTCTTGAATATTTTTTCATTTAAAAATTTAATCATTTTGTTTTGGGTTTAAATACCGTTATTATACAATATATTGTTAGTCATATTTTGAAACTTGATGCAATATTATTAAAGAATTTAGATATGCCTTGAAACTTGATGCAGTATGTATTATTAAAGAATTCAGATCACAAAAAAGATAGCCTGTTATTAAGATAAAAAGGAATGGCACAACCCATAAAAACGAGCTTTTATTGGAGAACATTGTGCTCTGTGTAGTTTTATAAAGTTAAGTTTACTTGATAACGCTCTACACAGAGCGAAATGTCCCACTAAAAGATTGTTCAGCAACCTGTCTTTGTTGTTGTTTGCCATTTGGATCCAGGTTAGCACACTGCTTTCAGTGCTTTCTATACAAAGTGAAAACAATCACCATCAATTCCTTTATAATCTAATTGTAAAGTAGGTATATGTATCTATTCAATGTGTAAGCTTGTAGAAAGACATGTAATAAAGTTGGTAGAATTACCGACAATATGTAAAGTAAAAGGACACAAGTGCAACTAATGTGACATTTATTGTGGCAACGTTTCGCTCTCCAGGAGCTTTATCAAGCCATGGCTTGATAAAGCTCCTGGAGAGCGAAACGTTGCCACAATAAATGTCACATTAGTTGCACTTGTGTCCTTTTACTTTACAGAAAGACATGTACAGTATAGTACTATTGTTTTGAAAGAAAAATAATTGGTTATTCAACCTCTTATTAAAAATTCAGTAATACTCGAGAAACTGACTCTATAGACTTCATTTATGTGAAGCATTGTGGGTATAAGTCAAACATGACAAATAAACTTTGCTAAATAATGCCATAAAACATTATTTATCAAAGTAAAAATAATGTACTTAGATTTTTATTTTCAAGTGTATTTTTTTTCTTTCATTAATGGTTACATACATACTGCTTTCTTGTAAATATTTTTTTTTTATTATAGTTGAGATGCCGAGTTCACGTTTGCTATCTACGATGCCTCACATAAAGTTACAGGAATTAGCTCACTTTTAAATAACTCTGCATAAAGAATCCTTAATTTTCTTTGGATTAAACTGAGTAACATGTACTCTGTATCATTTCACATTTGTACTTGTAATATTATTATTATAATAAAAAAGATGCGCTAAACCACAGCAGGGCAGGGAAGGATGCAGGGGTAATGGGTAGCAAGAGGGAGAGGGATGACTATTAGGTTATGGAGAGCAGCGGGGGAGTGGATAGTGCAGGGGTAGAAGGTTGCTAGAGATTAAGGTAGAAAGGACTGAGGAGAGTGCTAGAGGCATCATCATCAGAGTTTGTGTAGTAAATCAGTTGCTGTCAAAAAGTCATTGAGAGAGTTTGGATTAAAGGAGGGTCCATCAGCAAGGGAAGGTAAAGAAAGGGCAGCAGAGCGGAGATAATGTTGGAGGTAAATTCTGCGTGCTCGTTGATAGAGTGGACAGTCCAACAGAATGTGGCTAACAGACACTGGAACTTGACAGTTCTCAAAGAGAGGAACAGGGTGCCTCTCCATGAGATACCAGTGAGTAAGACAAGTGTGGCCAATGCGAAGACGGGAAAGAGTAGTCTCCCAACCTCGACAGTGTTGACAAGAAGATGGCCAGAAACCTATACAGGTTTAATAGAATGAAGCTTGTTATGGGAGCAGATCAGACCAACATTGTTGCCAATGGGTGCGAAGGTGGGTAGCAATCACAGCAAAATAGTCCGTGAATGGAACACCTCTATATGAAACTGGGAGATCATGTACTGCTGGCCGCACAGCAGTGTCTGCCTGCTCATTGACCTGTACGTCAACATAACCTGGGACCCAACAAAAAACAAAATCTTTGTGTTTCCTAGAGATACAGGGTAACCAAAGTTGGATACGAAGAAATAGGGGGTGAGGTGTATCAAATTTTCATACAGGCTGTAAAGCACTAAGGGAGTCTGAAACCACCACGAATGTTGACACAGGCATAGATGCAATACGGATAAGTGCTACAAGAATGGCATACAATTCAGCCCTAAAAATACTAGCCAAGGGTAATAAATGCCCTCGCACGACATTGTTCAGAAACACTGTTGTGAATCCGATGCCGTCAGAAGACTTAGAACCACCGGTGTACACTGCAATGGCATGAGAATGAGAGTGGAAGTGGTCAAGAAAAAGAGAGCGGGAAACCACCGTAGGTAGTTGGGCTTTCGCGCATGGCAATTGGGAAAGAACAGACACGAACAGCTGGAACTTCCCAAGGGGGCAGGGAAAAGTGAGATGCTACATGAACATAGAAAGACAGTAACCGAAGAGAAGATGAGCGAATGTAAGTGGAGAGAAAAGGGACGAGGTAAATAGGGGCGAAAGACAAATAAAGAACGTCTACTAACATCAGTAACTACCCTATATACGGAAGGATTGTTTAGGTCATGAGATCGAACATAACAGTGAAGGCAATGAGCATCACGGCAATTGGACAAGGATGGAATATTCGCTTCTGCATAGAGGCTCTCAACAGGGGATGAACGAAAGGCACCAAGGCACAGACGGAGACCTTAGTGATGAATGGGATCTAACATAGACAGAGTTGTGGGAGAGGCCGAAGAATAGATTTGGTCACAATAATCTAGCCTGGACAAGACTAGGGTGAAATGCAAATGGAGGAGTATGTGACGATCTGCTCCCCATGAACGATGTGCGAGAACCTTAAGGAGATTTAGCCGACTGTGGCAAGTTGTCCTTAAAGAAATGTTAGGTCTCCACGTCAGCCGGCGATCAAAGAGCAGGTCCAGAAACTTGACCATATCACATGCCAGAATATGTGAACCATACAAGTACAAGGGAGTATCCAGAATAAGCAGACGTCTAGTGAAGGTAATGAATCGGGTTTTCATACTAGAAAATTTAAAGCCATGAAAAGTGGTCCCATGGGAGACTCAGTCTATCACAACCTGCTGCTATAGTGAGGTCATTAACATAAAGTGACAACCAAATATGCGAAGGAAGAATGGAAGGTAAGTCATTTATAGCTAAGAGAAAAAGGGTAGTGCTGAGGGCAAAACCTCGTGGGACTCCCTCAGCATGTACAAATTTCGAGGAAAGTGAGGCGCCAATACCAACCCGAAAATGTCTATTGGACAAGAAAGTAGCAATGAAGTTTGGTAGATTACTGCGGAGGCCTAAGTAGTGGGCTTGGGCTAGAATGTTATACCTCCAAGTGGTGTCATATACCTTCTCTAGATCAAAAAAGACAGCTAGGACAGAGTGGTTGTTAGCAAAGGCATTTCAAATATACGTATCTAAGTGGAGCAAGGGGTCTAAAGTAGAACAGCCTTTGCAAAAGCCATATTGGCCTATTGTGTCTCTAAAAGCACATACGTCGTTCAATCATCATCCCTGCAGACCACGCTGGTCAGGGCAATGGGACAATAGTGAGAGGTGTCAAGCACCAAGGCACCAGATTTGCAAAACGGTAGTACAATAGCAGATTTCCAGTGTTGAGGGAGAACCCTTCGCTCCCAAATTAGATTGAAAAGACGTAAAACAACAGGAAGGGCTGCAGAATGGAGATGATGTAGCATACCAATATGGATATCATCAGGTCCCACTGCCAACGGCCGGCAAATGGAAAGCGTGGACTCCAATTCTAGAAGAGTAAAAGGTACGTTATACGGCTCCAATCCATCGGAGGAGAAATCTAAGGGCAATTGCTCTTTGGTAGGTTAAGATGCAAGAAATGAGAGACAGAGGTAAAGCCTCAGGAGATATGAACAAGATAGTTCCTGATTTCTGTGGCAACTTCTAGAGGTTCTGCGACATCAACTCCAGCAACCCACAAAACAGGAGCTGGGTCCGGAGTGTACTTACCACACAATTTCAGCACCTTTTTCCAAATCACGCACATAAGGGAAGATGAGGTAATGGTAGACACACAGTCTCACCAACAAGTGTGTTTAGCATCATGGATGACATGGCGAGCAACTGCCCTTGCCTGCTTAAAATCCAACAGACACTGCAGTGCGATTATATCGATAACGGCCCCATGCAGCACGTTTTAAATGCACTGCACGGATGCATGTAGGAGACAACCAAGGTACGCATGTCTGAGAATGCCTACCCGAGGTTTGGGGAATAGAATGCATCGCTGCACTTAGGACTAAGGTCGACAATTGGTATGCCAGTTCATCAATAGAGGTTGAAAGGGGGTCCTCACTACAGGTGGTAAGATGGGAGTATAAGTCCCAATCTGCTCGAGCAAATTGCCAACGAGGGCTACGAAACAGTTGGGTATATGTAGCAGAAATAAGAAGGATAGGAAAGTGATTACTATCATGTAAATCTGGAGGAAACGACCACTCGAAATCAAGTGCAATGGGCGAGGAACAAATAGAAAGATCAATGCAAGAGAGAGACTGAGTGCGAGAGTCAGAGTGGGTAGGAGCACCCATATTTAAAACATGATGAGGATGAGAAGCAATAAGTCTCCAACTGATCACCACGAGAGCCGCAGTGGGACCCTCCCTACAGATGATGGTGAGCGTTAAAAATCATTTAATAAGATGGGCGGCGGTAGAGAAAAAATTAAAAACACAATATCAGAAATACAGAATGCACGGGAGGGAGAAATATAAAGAAAGCAAACTGTAAACCATATGTGTAAATAAATATGAGCTGCAGTATAATGCAGTGGGGAATGGACTAAAACTTGCTGATATGGTACATCAACGGGCACAAGATGTGCACTTTCATTAAATGATTCGTCAAGTAAAGGATCGAAAGAATGTAACAGCACATAGCCCGAAATGGGGCGACTGACAAAACAAATTTTGGGCTCTTGCAACCCAAGACATACTGGGGAAAACTGGGAGAGCAACACTTAGAGTTCTCCTCGACTGAGCCTAAGGCCACGAATATTCTATTGTAAAAAAGACATTATGTACAGAAATAAAAAATGGCAACAATAAGAAATGAGAAAACCTATGGGCTTTTAGGATCAGTAAAGTCAGGATGTGGGGGCAACAGTAAGCGGGTAAGCAAGGAAGAATTAGAATATTGCGGAGGACTAGATCGTTGCGAGGGTCGTGAAATAGAAGGACTAGAAGGAGGCGCATTAGTGTTCATCGGGGGTGTCGTCTCCGCAATACAACTGAAGATAGCGTCTAACATCTCAGTTGTTAACGAAGCCGACGATGCCATGATGTCTGAGACAGGAGAGGCATTGCAAGTAAAGGTCGGAGTAACTAATGAGGCAACCAAAGAGGTTTGAGGGGAGGGTGGGGAGTATGAACCTGGATAAATGTGTTGGTTGAGGTAGAAGAGTCCAGTGGTGTAACAGGAGAGGAAGGAGGCTGGAGGGTAACTATGGAGGAAGATGGGGGGGGGGAAGGGAAGAGGGGACTACACGAGGGAGGGTGAACCTCTACCTTCGTGTGAGAGCTGGAAAGGGGGGTGAGAACAAGGCTCCAAGATAGAACATATATTCTGTGCAGGTGATGGACGCGAAGAAAGTGTAGGTCTGCGAGGTCTTGTAGACTGAGAAGGAAGCAAGCGAGACGAAGTAGAAGTAGGAAGTGGTGCGGAGGTAGGAGTGTCAGAGGATAAAACTGCAAAAGAATTAGAAATTGGGGCAACCCTGGAAGATGCAGACGCAGAGGGATTGGGAGGTGGGAGGACCGTCAAGGTTGGAGGCCTTCGGGCTACCCGAGCATATGGGACAGGGCTGAGAGACAGCCATAGTGTATGTGAAGCCCTCACACTCCTTAAGATAATGGATCTCGTTCATTACAATAAACCTGGCAACAACATGAAAAGGAATGAAGAAGTTCCCTGCAATCGAAGCAAGAGGGGGGAAGACTACAAGATGTATTGGAATGATCTGCTGCACCGCAGATCAGGCATTCCACCGCCGATCTGCAGTGTTTACTGGGGTGTCCAAAACGCCAGCAATTACGACACTGTTGGGGAGTGGGAACTACTTGACAGATCTCTAGGGGATGTCCTGCAATATAGACAGAGGACGGAAGTTCACGGCAATTGAAGGTTAAACGAGCGATGTTACCAGGAAAGTGCCTCCGCCCACGAGCAGGAAGGATGTACGTATCGAATAGGGAGGTTCTGAAAGGCTAATTGTTCTAAAATATCCTTGGCGCAAGACAAAAAAATCACTCTGTACAATGGTATGTGTTAAGACCACAGTACCACTGCAAGAATTAAGAGTAGCATGCTTACAAACGGTGACTGGTATGTTATCTATGGAAGTGATGCAGGAGAGAGCATAAGCTTGCTCTGAATTCTGTAGTGTTAGGATTTCGCGCACTGCTTCGAAGAGCGTGGAAGGATATTATTTTTGCCAACTTGCCATAAAGGAGTTTTACCATTTCCACGATCAGGAAGATAATCAGTTTGCGATGTCGTGTGTAAAGAAAAGAATTTTGTCTATTGCCTACTTGTTAGCCCATTAGGTAAAAGTAGCGAGTGTCGCATGGGTCGTTTCTGAGCGATCATCATCGACGAACTGTCGTCAGTAAGTTGTCTTGGATGTTTAGGAGTAGAACCAAGGGCAGCTTGACCTGTGGGAGGTGGGTGATCCGAAAAACCATCCCACCATATTCGGGGAAGCTGGATGCATTGTGAAAGGCATGCGAGAAGCAGTGCATGAACAGAAAGAACAGAAACGGGTGACATGCAGCACCTGAAGCAGGTGACGAAGCGTCACCGGCAGAAGGTACAGGGGTATGAAAAGTGTCCAGAGAATGGACTGATAACGAAGTTGGGTCAGAACAGGGTGTGAAATCAGAAAGGGGATCTGGGAGGAGGAAGGGTTTCACTGGGCGAAGACTCCATACTAAAGGTGCATCTTCTGTGTTATCTCCTTTCTTGTTATTTTAAGAAAAAAAATAGGGACAGTCGCTAGGAGGGACTGAAAGCTCCTCCCCCTTATCCGAGGGGGCTTCGAGCCCACTGGTAGTGAAGCAGCAGCATGGAACCCGTACCATACCTTACCCTTCACGCCAGCGCTCCGGATAGCAGCCTCACATCTACCGAGTTACCTTGGGGGACAAAAGGAAGGGCGGTTGGAAACCCACCACAAAGCATACATCCTTCAGCCGCAGCCTCCCAGAACCGACAGGCAGCTTCCGGAGATACACCTATTACCCAAAAGGCACCCCACCCACTTCCCGGAAATCCAGGAAGGGAGCAGGGCACCTTAAGATAATTCAGATTCCATGGCAAACCACACCACCCCCGAAGGACCTCACGGAGTGGGACAAACCCTGGCACGCCACCCCCTACCTAGAAACTGTAATGCCAGAGGGGAGTACCCCAGAGGCTACAAACAGGACAGGAAACAAGGGGAGGGCGGAGAGAGGGAAGGAAAGGGGAAAAAAGGGGGGTATGGGGAAGGTAGGGTAGGGAAGGGAGGACTGGAGGGGTAATTAGGTTCGGTCAGAGGAAGAAGACCAAGAGGCCCAATTCCTCAAATCGATAGCCTCTTTACCACTTCAAGGAGCCCCCCTTTAAAGAGGTGTACTTGTAATAATGATACAACATCTGTAATTGTTTTCAGGGTAATTTATCTCGGATGCACAATATTTTCTTCCACGGTAACACACTTCAATTTGTTGCATCGCCTTTGATACATGTGTGTATCCTATGATTGGTTTTCCTTCAACAAGGAGAGAAACTAATGTACTGTAGTAGCCAATATCTAATTCAATAGCATCATGCTGTATTCTGGGTAATTAAAAAAAGACAGGAATACCATCAATACTCATATGATTATTTAAGTTCTATTTTGTCCGTTTCGTCCGTTTCTTCAAGAAACTGCTCCCACAATTTAGGGAACTGTGGTCGGATGCAAGAGCGTTCCAAACTATTATGCCGATCTTTGTCGTCTACCCAATGCAGAAAACTTCCAGAGAGTTTCTAAAATAAAAAAGAAAAAAAAAGAAAGAAAACTTTAAGCAATCACTTAATTTTTACTAATATATACATATGCAAATAAATGTTTATATTTATATTTATTTATTTTATATTTATTTGACAGTGATTATGTATGAGTGAGGTGAAAGTGTTGAATGATGATGAAAGTATTTTCTTTCTGGGGATTTTGAATATATTTTGACATATATTAGAAACACACTTGGACAATATTTTGATGAAAAAGAGTCATTGAAAACCGAATTCAACGAAAACCAGGGCAAACGAAAACCGAGGTTCCACTGTACATGCATGTGTAGTGTGATCTAAGTGCAAGAAGTAGAAAGACACCTCAAATCTTGCATGTTTATGAGACAGAAAAAAAGACACTAGCAATCCTACCATCATGTAAAACAATTACAGGTTTCTGTTTCACACTCACTTGGCAGGATGGTAGTACCTCCCTGGGTGGTTGCTGTCTACCAGCCTACTACCTAGGCCCTCATAAAATATCTTTGTATAAAGCTTTCCTTTTATTTTGAGAAAAAAATAATGCATTTCTAATAATTAATAGTGTTTGTTGAATACAGTAACACATAATTAGTCTACTAAATTTTATAGTGAAATGTAAAAATCTTAACATTTGCATATTGTATAAGATTTTTTTAAATTTCTCAATTATGATGAATCAAGGATATGCATCATTAATAGCAAAATAAGTTGCAAAAATTTAATTGGAATTTACCACAATCATAAATGGCAACGACTTACTGTACTTCCATTGGCTAAACAGCTGATATTTTATTTGAGTTACTGTCAGTGTCAAGACAATTATATAAACTTTTTAGTCTTAAACAGCAACCACCCAGAAGGGTACCACCTTCCTGCCAAGTGAGTATGAAATAGAAAACTGTAATTGTTTTACATGATGGTAGGATTGCTGGTGTCTTTCCTGTCTCATAAACATGCAAGATATCAGGTACAGCTTGCTACTTCTACTTACACTTAGGTCACATTGTATATGCATGTACATGTACATGCATATATATTTACACACCTATCTGGGTTTTCTTCTATTTTCTTATTAGTTCTTGTACTTATATATTTCCTATTAACTCCAAGGGGTAGTGGAGAAGAATTCTTCTGTAAGTCATGCATGTCGTAGGTGGCAGCTAAAATGCCTGGACCAAGGGGCTAGTAACCCCTTCTGTATAAATTACTAAATTTAAAAAGGAAAACTTTTGTTTATCTTTTAGGTCACCCTGCCTCAGTGGGATATGGCCGGTTCATTTAAAAAAAAAAAATAGCCTTAAAAACTGACTTCTTTTCTAAATAATTTTAGTTAGTCAGTGCTAATGTCTCTAGTGTCATGACTACAGTATTAAATATATAGAGAAAAAATAAAATTTAATTATAAGTTCATAAAATTTATCATCAATGAGCTCATAGCAAGAATAAAAAATAATGTTTAAGAACAATTTTTTTAGTTAAAATATTATACTCACCAATATTTACAAGAAATTAAAAATTATCTTACTTTCCAGCTTTGTAAATATGCATCCGAAAATTTTAACCATTTTTGTATCTCCAGGAAACGTTTATGGGTTAGATGAATATAATCCTTCAATTTCCAGTCACTTTTCTTCTTGGCAACTGTGAAACTAAACACAGTTTTTTCTCGTAATGCTCTGAGAATAATGTACCAGGTCGACTTGACTTTTGCCAATCCAATTGTATCATTATTTGTGTTTAGAAAATACAACACTTCTCCCTCAATGTCGGTTTTCTCTCGAATCTGTGAAGGAAATGATCATTACAGAGTTGCAATTATAAATTAACCAAACATTAAAGACTCATACATAAACAAAACCAAACAATACCACACTTGCATCTTGGCAAAAGCTAATAAATAATTTATGGAACACCATAAAAATTCCTTTAACAAATGACATTAAAAAATCTAATACAGTATGTATGTCTTATCATTAAACTTACCTCTTTTCTACGTACTAAAACTTCTTGAGGGTTTATGATCTTGTACCCGGTAAACGATAACCCTAGATGTCCAGACAGTTCCAGGCCGTGGTGAGGCGGCAACGCAGTGAGGCTCGTTTCTTTATCAGTAGTGGCAATAGATGTAAATGCAATTAAACTGATTTTAGGTTCTCTAAGTTCACTAAGGTTAACTATGTGTTGATTTTCAGGCTGAAGAATTTCACAAAATGCTGTACATTTTGTATGATGAAGGAAATTAAATAAGAGATGGCGCTTATCATCATCTAAGTTTTTCAGGGTATTGCAGACAGTTTTTGCCACAACCTGCAAAAAATTCTCAACTTCAATCGAGTGCATTAACATAGAGTTACAATACACATATGTATGTAATTATCTATTTGTAAGTTTTTTCAACAAGTCGGCCATCTCCCACCGAGGCAGGGTGACCAAAAAAAATAGAAAATCCCCAAAAAGAAAATACTTTCATCATCATTCAACACTTTCACCTCACTCACACATAATCACTGTCTTTGCAGAGGTGCCCAGATACAACAGTTTAGTAGCATATAAAACATACCCCTCCAAACTGCCAATATCCGAAACCCCTCCTTTAAAGTGCAGGCATTGTACTTCCCATTTCCAGCACTCAATTCCAGCTATATAAAAATAACTGGTTTCCCTGAATCCCTTCACTAAATATTGCCCTGCTCATATTCCAACAGCTCGTCAGGTCCCAAAAACCATTCGTCTCTATTCACTCCTATCTAACACGCTTACACATGCTTGCTGGAAGTCCAAGCCCCTTGCCCACAAAACCTCCTTTACCCCCTCCCTCCAACCTTTCCGAGGACGGCCCCTACCCCGCCTTCCTTCCCCTACAGATTTATACGTTCTCCAAGTCATTCTACTTTGATCCATTCTCTCTATATGACCAAACCACCTCAACAACCCCTCTTCAGCCAGCCCTCTGAATTCTCTGCATAATATTTACACCACACATTGCCCTTAGACAGGACATCTCCACTGCCTCCAGCCGCCTCCTCGCTGCAACATTTGCAACCCAAGCTTCACAACCATATAAGTGTGTTGGTACGACTATACTATTGTACATTCCCTTCTTTGCCTCCATGGATAACGTTTTTTTGTCTCCACAGACACCTCAATGCACCACTCACCCTTTTTTCTTCATCAATTCTATGGTTAACCTCATCCTTCATAAACCCATCTGCTGACAAGTCAACTCCCAAATATCTGAAAACATTCACTTCCATACTCCCTCTCTCCAATATGACATCCAATTTTTCTTTATCTAAATCATTTGATACCCTCATCACCTTACTCTTATCTATGTTCACTTTCAACTTTCTACCTTTACACACACTCCCAAACTCTTCCACTAATCTTTGCAACTTTTCTTTAGAATCTCCCATTAGCACAGTATCATCAGCAAAATATAACTGTGTCAACTCCCATTTTGTATTTGATTCCCAATGATTTAATTATAGTAGTAATTTGTAAGTTACAGGAATAGAGATTATGCTTATGATGTCATGTCTTCTATAATACATTTTATAAGATTTTAAAGAACTATTGCTTCTTCTCTGATACCATTGCAACTATTAGTTATTCTCTTTGTGAAGAAATATTCATAATAATAATAATGTACCGGTACCATCATTACTACAGTTAGAGGTACAGTGGTACCTTGACTTACGAGTTTAATTCATTCCGTGACCGAGCTCATAACTCAATTTGCTCGTATATCAAATAAATTTCTCTCATTGAAATTAATTGAAATGCCATTAATCTGTTCCAGCACCCAAAAAACCACCCCAATTTTTTTTTGTTACAGGTTTTTAAATAAAAATGTATTTATAAATAAGAAATACGTATTTTTTTTTATTAAAAAAAATACGTATTGTATAAAAACCTAATAAAAGTGAATGTAATGAAATAAACTGGTTTTATAAAGTGTATTTACCTTGGAGATCAGACATTTGCTTACATTGGAGGAAGTCCTGAGTCTCAAGGGGCAGGAGAAAATACTTCATTATAATGCTAATATCAACTCTACTGCTTATTTATCTATCAGGATTGATCTAATATGACATAATAAACACTCTAAGTAACATAGAAACATGATATATACTCTAGAATGAATAAAATAGGATATAATATGGCAAGTGTCCAGGACCAGTCCAAGCATATAAAATCATTACTGCTCCTTCCTATAACATGTTCTTTGGTCCTGGGTAAGAGAAAACAGAGTTTTTGAAAGGCTAACTGCACTAGAGGCCGGCCTGTGTTCCCGGTGAATATTAAAGAAGTAAGTTATTTACTTATTTCATGAAGCCCACCATTTATTATTGAAGTAAATGCAAAAATATTGACAGGAATCATAAAAAAATGATTGTTCTATAAGTGGCTTGTGGAATATTGGAAATATTCCAAATATTTTGGGATTTTTGTGGGAGTAAAGGGCAAGATATTTTGCAAATCTTAAAAACTTAGCAACTTTATTTTTTTGTAGAATATCTGAAGCTTGCTCATAACTCGGATTTTGGCTTGCAACTCAAAGCAAAAAATCAACCAAGCGACGGCTTATAAATCAGAAAACTTGTAAGTTGGGGCACTCGTAAGTGAAGGTACCACTGTATACAGAAAACAATGATGTTCTCTACAGAAAGTAAAAAAAAAGCCATGGACAGTTGCCAGATACAGTACTGCCAACTCTTCGTTCAATACTGTACCAGTACCAGAAGAAACACCCTGTTTTATCTTTCTTCAAACCCACAGGAGAGAAATAGAAAGGGATAACAGAGCCAATCCCATATACGTATAAGAAATCTTCCCTACAAAGATAGGTTAAAAAGCACCAAACATACATTCTCTAGCAAGACAGAATTTGGGGTGATATTGCTGAAGTGTCTAAATTACATGTAGTATTACCTTTGATGAGCTCCGAGTATCTTTCTACTCCCAGAGCCCAGCCATAGGCCAGGCTCATCTGGTGCTAGCCTGATCAACCAGACTGTTGCTGCTGCTGGCCTGCTGCCCCACACATCCAACACAGCCTGGTTGATCTGGCACCTAGTGAAGATACTTCTCCAATTTCCTCTTGAAGACTACACTTGTTCTACACTGATATCTTCTGTTAAGATACTGAATAATCTGGGGCCATGGATGTTGATACAGTGTTTCCTTATTGTCCCCACCACACCCCTGCTTTTCACTGGGTTTATTTTGCACTTCCTCCCATATCTCTCGTTCCAGTATGTTAGGGCAGTATGTAGATTTGGGACAAGGCCTTCGAGTACTTTCCATGTAAGTGTATATGATATTATGCCTCTCTCTCTCTCTCTCCTCCACTCCAGTGAGTATTTATTCAAGACTTTAAGGCATTCCCAGTAATTTAAATTCTTTACTGGCTCTATGCAGGCTGCAAACGATCTCTGTATTTTCTCCAGCTCTGATATTTCTCCTACCCTGAACGGGGCCATCAACACTGAGCAATATTCCAAATGAGAGGACACTAGCGATTTGAAAAGTGTTACAACTGACATTATTTCCTTTGTTTTGAAGGTTCTCAATACCCATCCCATCATTCTCCTGGCTATCATGACCTTTGTCTTATTATGTTCTTTGAAAGGAAGGTCAGCTGACATAATTATTCCCAAGTCTTCACGTATTCCTTTCGTTCTATTTGATGATCCTCTTGAGTTTTGTATACATTGTTCTTTTTGAGTTCTTCATTCTTTCCATAGCTAAGCAGCTGGAACTTATCACCACTGAAGGTCATGTTGTTCTCCACTTTCCACTGGAAAACACTGCTTATATCTTCCTGTAATTTTTCAGTGTCTTCTACCAAAGTGATTTTCATGCTTATTTTAGTGTCATCTGCAAATGATGATACAAAACTGTGATGGGTGTTTTTATCTGTCTGTTATGAGGATAAGAAACAGCAGAGGTGCCAGGACAGTGCCTTGGGGAACTGGGGAAGCACTAAACTCATAAGATTCATACAGCAACTGAGGAACGAGAGATATGAGCGAATCAGGTTTATCTGAAGAAAGGGAGGGGTTAACTCCAATTCCTTGAACCATAAGCCCTTCACCAGCATCAAGGCACCCTCTTCCCCCTCCTTGAAGAGATGATTTTCCAGAGAATACCAAACATTCTCATGATGAATGCTACAGATTCCATTCATCAAGTTATAGTATGAACTCTGCAAGAAAAATCTAAATGGCTGACAATTTTAAAGAAGAAAATAATACTTCCTCACTTTGAACACTGACCTGAGCTACACCATATCTAGATCCATGATACCGGTCTATATCTGTGCAGTCTCTGATCAGCATGTGAACATTCTTGCTTCCAGTAATGAGGTAAAAATTATTATCTATATATCTGAAATACAGACAGAAATTATACGTATATCAATATGTATATCAATTTACTTATTTATTTATTATTATTTGGACATGATACATAGTTGTACAAACAAATACAGTGGTTGAGTGTACATGCCAAAAGCACTTTGTATGCAAAGCATTATGGGCAGGCTTAAAATTAACTTAAGATTAACTAAGCAATGATATATTCAGTGGTAAAAATTACAGTAAACAAATTACAACATGAAGTACAAATGAGTATTTCAAATAAGAAGCTTTATAGTTCTACAAATCTGTAGCATAATAATTTATAAGAAAGTTGAAAGTGAACATAGATAAGAGTAAGGTGATGAGGGCATCAAATGAGTTAGGTAAAGAAAAATTGGATATCACATTGGAGGGAGGGAGTATGGAAGAAGTGAATGTGTTCAGATATTTCGGAGTAGACTTGTCAGTCGATGGGCTTACGAATGATGAGATTAACCACAGAACAGATGCAGGAAAAAACGTGAGTGGTGCATTGAGGTGTCAGTGGAGACAAAAAAGCGTTATCCATGGAGGCAAAGAAGGGAATGTACGAGAGTACAGTGATACCTACACTCTCATATGGGTGTGAAGCATGGGTTATGAATGCTGTAACAAGGAGGAGGCTGGAGGCAGTGGAGATGTCATGTCTAAGAGTAATGTGTGGTGTAAATATTATGCAAAGAATTCGTAGTGTGGAAATTAGGAGGAGGTGTGGAGTTACAAAAAGTATTATTCAGTGGTACTTCTTGCTGTACATGTCATTCCAATTTCTTTTTCTCAATTTATTGTTATAACCTGTTCACTTTTAGCCCTAGCCATGGTTCCAACGAATAAAAGAAATGCTTCACATTGTGTATAGGACATACACCGTACATTGTCCATAAAAGATAAGGTGGCTTTGAAGCAACTGTCGGATGCTATGAGCTCAGCTCACTCAAATAAGCTGTGACTGGTAAATTTGGGCCTACATATGAAAGAATAGGTCTGTGTGGTTAAGTGTGCACTATATAAAAAAAATCCTGCAGCAAGCAGTGCATAATAAGAAAAAAACTGCGACCGTGTTTTTCGTGTAAAACAGCAAATTTGCAGTGTATTTTTGTATGGTTTTCATGGTTGTATTCTCATTTTCTTGGTCTCATTTGATAGAATGCAAGATATATTACAGAAATATACATGATTTTGATTGGCTTCACAAAGTACCCTGAAACCGAGATCAAAGCAGCAGAAATGTTTGATTTTTGATCATGTTCGAGAGTAAACACCGTCCAATACGTGTCCAACTGTCCAGTCTAATACACAGTCACAAATGGGTTGATATTATTTATACAATTACAGTGGACCCTCATAATTAATCCGTTCCAGAGAGTGTGACTATTATCGATATTGACGATTTGCGAGTCCATTTTCCCATAAGAAATAATGTAAATCCAATTAATTCGTTCAAGACGTCCAGAAGTATCAAAAAAAAAAAAAAAAATTTTACCTTAAAGATAGAGTTACATGCACAAAAGAAAGAACATTCAACGTGACAGTTACCTTCATTGAAGGCTGTTTTTGATGAATGGAAGACAGGGAGGAGGAGAGAGGGAAGAGAGGTTATTGTTTGGAAGGAGAATCCCCCTCCATAAGGACTCTAGATCACTTCAGGGGTCACTTCCCTAGCTTAAATATAGATTTACATGCAGAAAAGAGGTGGGATACGGCTGGTTTGTTGAAAAAAAAATGCAGAAAAGATTGCCAAATAAATGTAAAGCACTAATAAAATGTATAAATGAACATTTAACATCACACTTACCTTTATTGAAGACACTTCTTGGTGTATGGCAGACGGGGCAGAGGGAGGGGAGGCAAGTTTATTGTTGGAGAATATGACACAAATATCAACTCTACGGCTTATTTATCTATCACAATTCAACTAATATGACATATTAAACAATATCAATAACATAGAAACATGGAATATACTCTAGACCGAATAAAATAAGTCATTATGTATGAAACAAGAGTAAGCCGTCCATAATGGTGGTGAAGCAGCAGCTGAGGTGGCGGTGTTTTCTGCAGCCCTATATAACTCCAACAACATTGGAGGAGTTAGTAGAATCACTGAATCACTGAAGAAGGCACCCTCTACCACCATCACAACCATTACCACCCTCTACCACCATCACAACCACTACCACCCTCTACCACCATCACAACCACTACCACCCTCTACCACCATCACAACCACTACCACCCTCTACCACCATCACAACCACTACCACCCTCTACCACCATCACAACCACTACCACCCTCTACCACCATCACAACCACTACCACCCTCTACCACCATCACAACCACTACCACCCTCTACCACCATCACAACCACTACCACCCTCTACCACCATCACAACCACTACCACCCTCTACCACCATCACTACCACCCTCTGCCACCATCACTACCACCCTCTGCCACCATCACTACCACCCTCTACCACTATCACAACTGCTAGCACCCTCTACCACTATCACTTCCATCCTCTACCACTATCACTTCCATCCTCTACCACTATCACAACTACTGCCATCACTACCATCTTCTACCACCATCACTACCACCCTTTACCACTATCACAACTGCCACCACCTTCTACCACTATCACTACCACCCTCTACCACCATCACTACCACCCTCTACCACTATCACAACTGCTACCACTCTACCGCCACCACTTTTGTATTTTTCTACAAACTTTTTCTTAAATTATGTGTTTGTCAAATTCTTTACCAAAGGGCTGGCACCATAAGCTTTCTTTGGAGCCATAGTGACTTATTTAGCAGTTGCAAGCACTAAAATGAATGGAATATTATGAAATGTATCACATGAACTCGTGAAATCATCCTCACTCAATGATAAACAATGGCACACTGGCTGGGAATGGAGTGTGAGGCAGCTCAGGGCTATGTGTACGTGTCCCAGACGAACGACTATTTGTGAGTCAAACGACGATTTGCGAGTCAATGTTTTGATGAAAAAAAATTACGATTTCCGAAAATTACGACTTTCGAGCCTTATGAAAAACGAGGGTCCACCGTATTACAATAATGCAGTAGTCTGTGTAACAGTAAATCTTCTATTTTTTGTGTGAATAAAAATTCAAAATGGAAAGCAAGTGTTATATTAGAGGGGCCTGGAGACATGACTAATTAAGAGAAAATGTTGTTTCAGTGCCAGGAATGTCTGCATTGTTCATTCTGGACCCTATTTTGAAATTGGTATCCCTGGATATTTGTGAAAAACTGGCCAAATTACTGATTTCTAACAAGTTTATTGGGTAGTTGAAATAGGTAAATGGGCAGTTTCTTGTACTCAAATGACAGAATAGGTGGAATACTAGCGAAATAGCTCAGTTTCTTAGACTGGAACAATAGAATGGGTCAAAAATAGGGCGTAATGTGGACGAAATCAACAATGAGTGAATATTGCCACTGGGTTAAGTGTATTCTAACCTAACTACTCTCTAGTCTGACAAAATCAGTAATCCGGCGCCCTACAGGTCCCAACGTCAGATTAGTGATGGTCAGTCTGTATTTTGTGAAGGTATTCAGGGAAACCGGTTAACCGGACTTGAGTCTTGGAGGTGGGAAGTACAGTGCCTGCACTTTAAAGAAGGGGTTTGGGATATTGGCTACTTTGAGTGACATCTAAATTGTCATATCTGGGCACCTCTGGAAAGATAGTGGTTATGTGTGAATGATGGTGAAAGTGTTCTTTCTTTTTTTGGTCACCCTGCCTCGGTGGGAGACGGCCGACATGCTGAAAAAAAAAATGAACATGTACACCTACCATCTGACTTATGACCGAGTTCGGTTCCGAGAAACCGGTCGTAAGTCAAAATGGTCGTAAGTCGAACTTTACTACTGAATATCAACAAAACATTTTTGTAATGACTTTATTTTATTGTTTTATTTTGGTATTTCATGTTTTACTTTACTTTTTATGCTGTTTGTACTGTATTTTATACTGTAAGGTTTAGGATAAATACTGTGTACAACACAAATAGTTGTCTATTTCCCAGAAATTTGGCATAAAAAACACGGTCGTAAGTCGAGTGGTCGTAAGTCGAGCAGGTCATAAGTCAGATGGTAGGTGTATTTCTTTTAACACACTGGCCATCTCCCACCGAAGCAGAGTGATCTAAAAAAGAAGAAACACATTTCACCATCATTCATTTTATCACTGTCTTGCTAGAAACAAGCAGATGCTACAGTTTAGATACTCCTTCAAACTACAAATATCCCCACCCCTCCCTTAGAGTGCAGGCACTGTACAGTGGACCCCCGCATAACGATTACCTCCGAATGCGACCAATTATGTAAGTGTATTTATGTAAGTGCGTTTGTACGTGTATGTTTGGGGGTCTGAAATGGACTAATCTACTTCACAATATTTCTTATGGGAACAAATTCGGTCAGTACTGGCACCTGAACATACTTCTGGAGTGAAAAAATATCGTTAACCGGGGGTCCACTGTACTTCCACCTCCAGGAGTCAAGTCCAGCTAATCAGTTTACCTGAATCCCTTCACAAAATATTACCTTGCTCACACTCCAACAGCTCGTCAAATCCTAAAAACAACTTGCCTCCACTCCCATCTAACATGATCACACATGTGTGGCATGCAAAGAGTACGTAGCCTTTATTCGGCGCATGTACACACCCTCGTTAAAAGGCTATCTCCCCCAACCAGCGAACCAGGTACTAGGGTTGATGATGGGGCCCCGTCGTTCAATCAGTACCCAGGTTCCAGCCAATGAGAAGATGGTTTTGGCAATCGCAAAGGTGTTGTGGGAACCACTCACCTGTCTGCACTTGTCATTCCCAATCTAGAGCTGGTTGAAGCACAGTCTGCTCTCTAGTGGTTTCTATTCTGCCTTGCTTACCGTGGAGTGCACTAATACCTATTGTTGTACATAGTGTATATATTGTACATACTTCTGTTCTAAATTGGTGAAGGATAATACAAGTCAAAAGCTTTTCTGCTGTGTTTATTTTGCTCTCTTTACACCCAGGATAACAGGCCTTGGGACTCCTGGGTTGTAATAACATGCCTGCTTGATGTCCAAGCTCCTTGCACACAAAACTGCCTTTATCCCCTCCCTCCAACCTTTCCTAGGGCAACTCCTACCCCTCCTGCCTTTCACTACAGACTGATATATCGTCCAAGTCATCCTTTTTTTCTCCATCCTCTTTAAATGTGCAAACCACTTTAATAATTTTTCCTCAGCCCTCCAGATAATGCTTTTAGTAACCCTGTCTCCTTATAATCTCCAAACTATGCATTCTATGCATAATATTCACACCACACAATGCCCTCAGAAACGACAGGTCCACTGCCTCCAGCCTCATCCTTGCTACATGTTTAAAACCCATGCTTCACACCCATATAAGTGTGATGGTACCACTATATTCAGATACATTCCCTTCTTGCCTCCATAGATGATGATGTCTATCTCCACAGATGCCCCAGTGCACCACCCACCTTTTTTTACCCTCTCGACAATTCTATGGTTTACCTAATCTTTCATAGACCTGTTTGCCAAGAAGTCCACTCCCAAATATCTGAACACATTCACTTCCTCCTTACTCCATCATAAATACTCTAATGTGATTATAATGTTTAAGAATGTACTTTAATAAGATCAATGTATTATCCACTGTACACAAAGAACCGGTATGCATACCTTCCACTGAAATGAGCTGCTTCTCCATTGAGTTTTTCCATGCAGATCACACTGTTAGCAGTGTCTGGATCCTCAAGACAGTAATCACGCCATTCCTCACCATCTTCTGGTTGACATTCATCTTCATCACCAATGCCACCGATAAACTTCTTGTTAGCATAAATGACAACATCAAACCATTCAACATCACCCTTTAGATGCATTATTGTGGTACCACGAGGAATCTGAGGAGATAGTATTACTCTACTTATTCTTCATTCACTTCAAACTTACTTATAAACTAACATTAGACTCCTTGAATAATGCAACCCTGATACCATTAATGAAGCAGCATATGATTAAAAACCTGTGTCATGCCCTTCAATTTGCATGAGTTCGTACTTTCCCTATACACATGCAATAACCATTATGGGCCTGTAGCTGCTTCATGGTAGAAAATTTTCTGTTCATGCCAGCAAGATTGGTCATTTTTTATGGGGAAGGATTTGCATACTTCTTGTTGTCAGCCTACCCATGCTGTCTTGGTTCTAGAAAATATCATCACCCCAGGCAGCCAAGAAGAATACTAGTGATAATTTCTAAGGAATTGAATATAAAAGAATTTTTGTGTCACTTTTAGCCCATTTTAATTAAAAAATTATGTACGTGTATAGCAAATGGTATGTATGAGTAGCATCAGATGATCACCAGCCAATGGAAATTCTTGCATTTCAGTATGGTCCTAACCTGTATTTCAGTCAACCCTAGACCTGTGATTTAGTTTTCAACTGACCTGTTTTTTCGCTTTTGTGTCTGATGGGGTTTTCAGTTTGCTCTTGACTTGTTTTGCAGTTTGCTCAAGAAAGTTTGTGGCCCACTAAAGCCACCTGAACGCTATTACCACTTTTCTATAGCAACAAGCAGGATAAAAAAGTAATTAACCCTTTAGGGGTCGACAGGTCCTCTCAGAGACTTGTTCTCAGGGTCGGCCAAATTTAAAAAAAGAAAAAATTATTTTTTCTTACGAAAAGATAGAGAATCTTTTCCCGATCATAATGACACCAAAAGTATGAAATTTGATGGAAAACTTATGGAAATATGCTCTCGCAAAGTTAGCAGTCTCGAAGATGTTTACGCATTGGCGATTTTGCCCACTTTGAGCCCTATTTTCGGCCAATTCCAGTGTACTAGTCGACAAAAATCATAACTATTTCGCTAGAACTCCATTTTTTCTATCGAATGAGTACAAGAAACCACCCATTTACCGATTTCAACTATCCAATACAGTGGTCAGAATATAGCAATTTTGCTAATTTCACACAAATTTCAAAAGATGCCAATTTCCAAATAGAGTCCAGAATAAACAAGAAAGACATTCTTGGCACTAAAATAACATTTCCTCTGTTCATTAGTCACGTTCCCACGCCCTTCTTACATTCTTTTGCTTTCCACTTTGAATTTTTATTCTCACAAAAAAATAGAAGATTTACTGTTATGCAGACTACTGCATTAGTGTAGAAATGATATATATAATATCAGCGCACTTGTGAAAGTATATTAGACTCACCAGCTGACGTGTATTGGACGTTTGGCATGATTTGTTTACTTTTGATCTTTGGTAAAAATCAAACATTTCTGCTACTTTGAGCTCAATTTCAAGGTACTTTTCATTGTAAAATCAGTCAAAATCATCTCAATTTCTGTAATATGTTTTCCATTCTATAAAATGAAACCAGGAAAACTAGAATACAACAATAAATACCATACGAAAATACAGTGTAAAGTCGCTGTTTTAATCTAAAAACACGGTCAAAGCTTTTTTTTTCTCATTACGCACTGTGTGCTGCAGGATTTTTTTTATACTGCGCACACTGACCACATAGGCCCATTCTTTCATATGTAGGCCTACCAGCTTTCTCTCACTAGATCTGACGGGGCTAGAATTTATGCGTATTAGTACGTCAAAAAACCCTGCGCGTAAGCCATACTAGTACATCCAAAAACCCCAAAGGGTTAATGGTAAGATGAAATTCTTTCTTGTTACCTTTTATGTTGCCTTAGAAATCTAGAGTTGAAAAAAATAAGAGTTGATTGCATGGCACCCCAGGCCATTACCCAGCAGTTGTGTATCATGAGGATAAAAGCCCAAAGAACAAAAAGGCACAATACCATGCTGGGAGAATACACAAATAACCAGCACATAGGAGAAAAGGCTCACAATGATGTTTTGGTCCGACTTGGACCATTTACAAAGTCACACATTTTCTTTGTAAGAGATGCCTTACTTATTTTCTGTGCATGGAATACATATTGATGTTGTGTGTTTTGCAATATTAGATGGTATGGGAATTCAAACATGCTGTAGCTGATAAAGACAAAAGTAGAGAATGGAAACTGTATGAAGACAATGCTTCCAACTGCTGCTTGTGTCTATATCAACTACAACTTGTTTGTACTCCAAAACCATCTGTTATTACAATATACACAAACTGAGTCAGTTTTTCCAGGCTAGTGGTGGTATAAGTGACTATTCACATATAGTACATGGTGGTAATGTGGCTTATTTACCAAAGTTTAGGACAGGTGATGGCCAATGATGCTTAAAATGGTATTACACAAGGAGGTGGAGGGGCAGGGGATTAATCAGGCATGAGAAAGTTCCATATGTAGTGGGTTCGGAACCTAAATATTAAAAGAATAGGGTGATCCTGACAACAAATGAAGAAAAAAAATTACTACAAGAAATGAGCTTCACATAAAATGCATTATCATCTTACCCATTTACGAATGTCAGGATTTTTACTATAAATGTGATCATCTGGGCCCCGAGACAGGACCCTGATGTCTTCAAGTGTTGCACTGTACCCATCTTGCAAGATTCCTGCAGGAACCTCAACCTCCACTATCTGAAGTTTCTTCATCTCTCTCTTTGACTTTGCAAATTTATATAACCTGTGGAAGAATTTAATTAAATAGTTTTAAAATGTGCTGCAGAGCATATACTGAGCACTGCAAATATATATACAGTTGGGCCCTGGATTTCAGCCTTTCCAGAAGGTTGGTAGGGGATGTGTAGATCAAGTGTTTACACTGAAGCATATATGTGAACAGTATTTAGATAAAGGTAGGGAAGCAGTTTTCATTGCATTTATGGAATTAGAAAAGGCATATGATAGAGTGGATAGGGGAGCAATGTGGCAGATGTTGCAAGTATGTGGAATAGGTAGTAAGTTACTAAATGCTGTTAAAAGTTTTTATGATAGTGAGGCTCAGGTTAGGGTGTGTAGAAGAAAGGGAGACTACTTCATGGTAAAGGTGGGGTCTTAGACAGGGATGTATAATATCACCATGGTTGTTTAATATATTTATAGATGGGGTTGTAAAAGAAGTAAATGTTGGGTGTTGGGGAGAGGGGTGGGATTAAATTATGGGGTATCAAATACAAAATGGGAATTGACACAGTTACCTTTTGCTGATGATACTGTGCTTATGTGAGATTCTAAAGAAAAGTTGCAAAGGTTAGTGGACAAGTTTGGGAGAGTGTTTAAAGGCAGAAAGTTGAAAGTGAACATAGAAAAGAGTAAGGTGATGAGGGTATCAAATGATTTAGATAAAGAAAAATTGGATATTAAATTGGAGGAGGAGGAGTATGCAAAAAGTGAATGTTTTCAAATATTTGGGAGTTGACCTGTCAGCGGATGGGTGTATGACAGATGAGGTTAACCACAGAATTGATGAAGGAGAAAAGGCAAGTGGTGCATTGAGGTATATGTGGAGACAAAAAACATTATCTATGGAGGCAAAAAAGGGAATGTATGAAACTATAGTGGTACTAACACTCTTACATGGGTGTGAAGCTTGGGTTGTAAATGCAGCAGCGAAGAGGTGGTTAGAGGCAGTGGAGATGCCCTGTCTAAGGGCAATGTGTGGTGTAAATATTATGCAGAGAACTTGGAGTGTGGAAATTAGGAGAAGGTGTGGAGTTAATAAAAGTATTAGTCAGAGGGCTGAAGAGGGGTTGTTGAGGTGGTTTGGTCATTTAGAGAGAATGAATCAAAGTAGAATGACATGGAAAGTGTATAAATCTGTAGGGGAAGGAAGGCGGGGTAGGGGTCGTCCTCAAAAAGGTTGGAGGGAGGGGGGTAAAAGAGGTTTCGTGGGCGAGGGGCTTGGACTTACAGCAAGCATGCATGAGCGTATTAGATAGGAGTGAATGGAGACAAATGGTATTTGGGACCTGACGAGCTGTTGGAGTGTGAGCAGGGTAATATTTAGTGAAGGGATTCAGGGAAACCGGTTATTTTTATATAGCTGGACTTGAGTACTGGAAATGGGAAGTACAATGCCTGCACTTTAAACGAGGAGTTTGGGATATTGGCAGTTTGGAGGGATATGTTGTGTATCTTTATACATATATGCTGTTGTATTCTGAGCACCTCTGCAAAAACAGTGATTATGTGTGAGTGAGGTGAAAGTGTTGAATGATGATGAAAGTATTTTCTTTTTGGGGATTTTCTTTCTTTTTTGCGTCACCCTGCCTCAAAGGGCGATGGCCGACTTGAAAAAAAAATATATATATATATAATATACACACATACATACATATACAGGTCCGCCATCACAAATCAGGCAATCAGACATCTGGTTCCATCAGTTATTCGGCACTAATTTTGGCTAGCATAATTTCAAAATTCCAGGATTGCCACACCAACCTGCTGGTACTGTTTGGTGGTGCTACTTGCTGCATAAGTTATTCCAATTACTTTTTCTCCATTTATTGTTATAACCTGCTTACTTTTAGCCTTAGCCATGGTTCCAACAAACAAAAAAAATAGTTCTTGTGTAAAGCACATACACAGTACATTGTCCATAAAGGATAAGGTGGGTTTGAAGCCACTGTCGGTTGCCATGATCTCAGTCTCGTGATGCAGGGGAATATGCTTTATTATTATGCTAATATCAACACTATGGCTTATTTGCCTATCACAGTTGGTCTAATATGACATAATAAACAATATAACGTAAATATTTTAATGCAATTATTGAACAACATATATTTGACATAAGTATTATACTTATGTCAAATATGTGTTATTCAACATACAATATGTTCCCTATTGTATAATTAGTGCAACCTGATCAAACTATGTTTTGTATGTCTAGTGTTAAGTAATCAGTAATCTGTTAAGTTTAGACTGCCTGTAATGCCAAGGCATGACAGTAGCTCTCTTTGCACTACAAATCATTGTAAACCCTCACTGTAAACTATCTATGTATATAAACTTCCTACAACTGTCAACCACATCATAAACTTGCAACGAAATAAAAAATTCTAATTCTAATAAATAACGTAAAAACATACTAAATACTCCAGAATGATTAATATTTGGCATAATACCGTGCGGTTCAGTGGAGGTATGAAGAGGATATGGGATACAAGTACCATTCTCCTATCCATGTCTTGGGGGCTTATATTAGAGAAAACAGAGTGTAGCACAGGGCTGTGATATACACTTATAGTGCATCATAAACCTGAAACAAAAAAGATATTTTCTCTACATATATTATCATACATAGCAGCATGTGTGTAGAGAACCTAGGATAAGCCAAAAAAGTCAGACAAAGTGACTTGTTTCTAGTACCTAGCTTGGCTTGCTATATATGATTTTTTGTGAATATTTTTTTTCTCAGTTGTTTGTTGGGCTATCTTACTGAAACTTGGGCAATGTATGATGGAAAGATGCTTCTTAACGTCCACCAAAAATGAAAAAAAGTCGGACAATAAATAATGGAGTTCACTTCTCAACCATTAGCTGCCCCTTAGCAGTATATTTTCATGTGGTTTTTATGGTTGTATTCTCGTTTTTATGGTTTCGTTTGATAGAATGGAAGATATATTACAGAAATAGATATGATTTTGATTGCTTTCACGATGAAAAGTACCTTGAAATTGAGCTCAAAGTAGCAGAAATGTTCGATTTTTGCTGATGTTCAATGAGCTTTCTTGTGTAAGTCAAATTGGTTAACTTTATTAAGTGTATTCTAACCTAACCACTCTGTAATCCAGCAAACTCAATAATCTGGCGCACGGAGGGGCTCGGTTTGATTGATGTCATTGGGTACGGGAGGATATTCTTGGGAAGCTTTGGGTACGGGTCGTTTTGATAAGGACCTGCCTTGTATGGGCCAGTGGGCCTTCTGCAGTGTTCCTCCATTCTTATGTTCTTATGTACTACAGGTCCCAATGATGCCGGATTTGTGATGGCGGACCTGTATATAGAAGCACATGACGTAAGTCTCTTTACCAAGAATCATGAAATCACTTCGTTACTTGATACACTGTACAATTTCTACTAAACCACAAGCTATTCAACTCTCTAATGAACCCAGCACATGATAAATAAATGTTGGGATTAACTGCATAGCCTTGTAATAAAGCAAGCCTCTATCCTCATTTATTTCAGATAATCAGGTAAGTATATGGAGTCTTTACTGATAAGTAAGACACACATTTAATTCTAAGTATCTTTGTTAACAAAATGTTTCACCTACTATGAAAGCTTCATCAGTTGCAAAGATGAACTGCAGTACTTCCACCCAAGATTTATACACCCCCTTTGTCATCCTATCCCTCTCCATTCTCTCTACATGGCCAAACCACCTCAACAACCCCTCCTCAACCCTCTGAATTATGCTCTTTGTGACCCCACACTATCTTTTAATTTCTACCTCCTCCTCCTCATTACAATGTTCAACACCCAAGCCTCACACCCAAGTGGTTCCACTATGGTACATTCTCTTCTTGTTGCCTCCATAGATAAACTTCTTTCCATAGTTGCTTCAACACACCACCTACATTTTCTTCCCTTTTAATCCAGATATTTAGAGAAAAAAATTACTATACATCTTTAACATCATTTCCAACTCATATTCTTGATAAATTAGACACATGTGCACTAATAGCTCTACAGCCATGGTGCATATGTCTAATTTATCAACTTGTTGGTTCTCTGAACCATTCATCTTCAACTCATATTCTTATAGAGTAAATAGGTTTAAGGATTCACATTTAATAAAATAATAAAAAACTTACTTGTTTGCAGCATCTTCAGTATGTTTAGCATTTGATATTTGGTTCTTTATTGCTAATAAGAGAGATTCTGGCATAAAATTATTTGTACTATCTTCTTCATATAAATGTTGTAACTCTGACAGCAATTCCTCAGAAGTAAGAATGTCTCCCATGACTTCCTGAAAAGACAATAAATAAAAGGATATAAAAAAGCAAAACAAGAATTATCGTGGTTATAATTATTAGGATAATACAAATTATGATGATGGTGGTCATAATACTAATAAAGCAATGAATTAGTGGCATCATGCATGGCTATGGCAAGCTCTCTGACTCATAGGAAATCAACTTTCAAATACATGTATATAGGTAAGTAAGTTTATTCAGGTATACACAAATACAGTTACACAGATTATTATACATAGCAGCATATGTGTGGAGAACCTAGGATAACCCAAAAAAGTCAGACAGAGTGACTTATTTTCATTGGGGTCCTTATACTAAACTCAAAGTTGCATGTAGCTACCTTACCTTTCATATACCTTTGATGAGTTTCAAGAATCTTACTACTCTCAGAGCCCGGCCATGGGCCAGGCTCAACTGGCGCTAAGCTAGTCAACCAGGCTGTTGCTGTTGGAGGCCCGCTGCCCCACATATCCATCACAGCCTGGTTGATCTGGCACCCGGTGAAGATACTTGTCCAGTTTTCTCTTGAAGACTTCTACACTTGTTCCAGCAGTGTTTCTGATATCTTTTGGTAAGACATTGAATCTGGGGCCATGAATGCTGATGCAGTGTTCAAGATTCTAAGGTGTTCCCAGTAATTTAAATGCTTTAATGGCTCTATGTGAACTGTAAACAATCTCTGTATTTGTTCAAGCTCTGATATTTCTCCTGCCTTGAACAGGACAGTCAACATTGAGCAATATTCTAAATGAGGAAGCACTAGCTAATTAACTAGGACAGTCACAGTGTTTGCAGACAATAACAATGACAACATAATAATAATAATGTACAGCAATAACAACAATACATACAGTATTTTACAGCATAGAAGACACTATTTTTTCCAAAAATAAGTCAAAAATTTACCTGGCATTTTGGAAGCCGAACTACTGTTTATTTTATTTATTATTTTTTTTTTTTCAAAATTTTGGCCAGTCAGAATTGGGGGGGAATGGGGAGGGCATCCTCGACACTAGAGCATCTTATTTGCCATAAAATATGGTAAGTGTTTGCACTCTGAAGGATGGGTGATAATGCTGAGTTCAGATGGTTATTTAAACTTTGATGTCCACACACTTCTGGTGTGAGTTATTGAATGAGTGGTGGTGAAGTGTGTTTCCTCTTTTGGGGTCACCCTACATTAGTGAGAAAAGGCCTATGTGGTAAAGTCTTTTATTTCCAAAACTATGCTTTTGTCTAAGATTTTTTTTTGAAACATCCACAGTTATGCACAGAATTTTAGATATTTAAACTAGCACTAAAACTACTTTATACAAATAAATTGCATAACATGATGTTATGTAATTTGTCCCACCATTCTTGAACAGCTTATTACATCAGCCTTATCAAAACATTATCTCTATGTATTGTACCTGGAAGGCTATGATCATGTCTCCTCTGTTCCTTCATGCCTCCAGAATGGCACAGTTAACTTCTGTAAGATTATTCTCATAAAGCCTTACAGAGGAAGGATTCTTTCCCACTTTCCCATGTAGAAGTAATATTATTAATAATAATTATTTGCTGCAGCATTACCAATATTTTATAAATTGGGAAGGTACACCAAAATTTAATTACTTTCATCTATTGTGATACTGCATGTACAAAAGAAAGATATGCAGAATAGATTGAAGCCATACAGCAATGCAAAGGGAGAAGCAAATGTACTTGCATGGTCCAGTATATAAAACAGGTCTGGGTAGCTGCAGTTAACACACTGGGGATGATATGCAGTAAGAAACAAACACATGTAAATTCTACTCCTGATAGTGCTACATTAGCCCCAAAACAACTGACATGAAACCAAAATACCTGTTAGCTACATCTAACTTCTCATCCCCTCCCCCACAAGCCTTATTATACATGCCTAAAATGAAACCCTCTAGTATACTGCTTACCAGGGCAAACCCTCCAGCATGTTGCTTACTAGGGCAAACCCTCTAGCATGCTGCTTACCAGGGTAAACTTTCTAGCATGCTGCTTACCAGGGCAAACCCTCTAGCATGCTGCTTACCAGGGTAAACCCTCTAGCATACTGCTTACCAGGGCAAACCTAGCATGCTGCTTACCAGGGCAAACCCTCTAGCATACTGCTTACCAGGACAAACCTTCTAGCATACTGCTTACCAGGGCAAACCCTCCAGCATACTTCTTACCAGGGCAAACCCTCTGGCATACTGCTTACCAGGGCAAACCCTCCAGCATGTTGCTTACTAGGGTAAACCCTCTGGCATACTGCTTACCAGGGCAAACCCTCTAGCATGCTGCTTACCAAGGCAAACCTTCTAGCATACTGCTTACCAGGGCAAACCCTCTAGCATGCTGCTTACCAAGGCAAACCCTCTAGCATACTGCTTACCAAGGCAAACCCTCTAGCATGTTGCTTACCAATCTTCATCCGACCATGTCCAAATCAGTAACAGCATGTGCCAGGCACCCACTTCTTGCCCAAATAGCTGTCAACAAAATACATTCACTTAGAACATGTCTAAGCCCATTTAGTTTACAAAGTGCCAGATTGCTATTTAAACAGAACTGTTAGTTAGGAAACAACACATATCTAAGGAGAGCACAACTAAATCATAATATAATGGTGACCTAAGACTTTTCACAACACAAGCATTATCTTGGATAATCAAAATGCTAAGTTTTCTCTGCTCACAGACTGTATCATTACTCTGCTAAAACACAAATACTGCACATTTGCAGTAGTATGATTACAGCTTATGTTCTTTACAAGAACATACCTCTAATACACGTTCTGTAATGGCACAGGGCAGCAGGACCACCAGCCTGCACACAATTTGCAGAAATACCCATAGTAAGGCAGACAGTAGTCAACCCCAAGTTTTCCTGCATTTTTCAGCTGACAGACATCATAGAAACAACAAGTTTTGCCTGTTTCCACCTATGGAATACTCAGGAGAATCACTTCTTAACCCTTTGACTGTTTTGGCTGTACATAAACGTCTTACGAGCCAGTGTCTCGGACATGTATATACTCAATAATTCTAGCGGCTTCAAATCAAGCAGGAGAAAGCCGGTAGGCCCACATGTGAGAGAATGGGTCTGTGTGGTCAGTGTGCACTGTATAAAAAAAATCCTGCAGCACGCAGTGCATGAGAGAAAAAAAACTCTGACCGTGTTTTTGGATTAAAATGCCGAATTTGAGGTGTATTTTCCGATAGTATTTGTTGTTTGATAGAATGGAAAACATATTACAGAAGTAGAGATGATTTTGATTAGTTTCATGATGAAAATGACCTTGAAATTGAGATCAAAGTAGCGGAAATGTTCGATTTTTACCAATGTTCAGGAGTAAGCAAATCACACCACACATCCAATACACGTCAACTGGGGAGTCTAATATTCTTTCACTACTGCACTTATATTATTTATACCATTTTCACAATAATGCAGTAGTCTGCATAACAGTAAATCTTCTATTTTTTGTGTGAATAAAAAATCAAAATAGAAAGCAAGAGTAATATAAGAGGGGCCTGGAGACATGACTAATGAACAGAGGATATGTTATTTAAGTGCCAAGAATGTCTGCATTGTTTATTCTGAACCCTATCTTGAAATTGGCATCTTTTTTTAATTTGCGTGAAATTGGCCAAATTGCCAATTTCTGACCACTTTATTGGGTAGTTGAAATCAGTAAATGGGCAGTTTCTTGTACTCAACTGATAGAAAAATGGACTTCTAAAGAAATAGCTATGAGTTTGGCCGACTGGAACAATGGAATTGGCAGAAAATAGGGCTCAAAGTTGGCGAAATTGCCGATGCATATATAATGCCGAGATCGCTAACTTTGCGGAGCATAATTCCGTGTGTTTTCGATAAAATTTCGTAGTTTTGGTGTCATTACTATCGGGAAAAGATTGTCTATCATTTCATAAGAAAAAATCTTTTTTTTTCCAAAAATTTTTCGACACCAGGAGATGCTTCAGGATTTGGGGTTGCGACAGTCAAAAGGTTAACAAGCAACAAAGGCTTCTTGATTCATAATGAAATATAACAATCTATGCCAGATACAGAAGGAGAGGCTGCAAAATACACTACATATAAATAAAAAATATTAACACTAATAATATTGTAATAATACACATGTAATAATAATAATAATAATAATAATAATAATAATAATAATAATAATAATAATAATAAATACTGTAATTTTATTGGTCATGCGTGAGTGAGAGCACGCACACCTACTTGTTGCAGGGTGTATGAGTGCATTGTGTGTGTGCATGTGTATGTGTATGTACATGTATATATGTGTATATGTGTATGTGCATAACACATATGTGCATGTGTATTATGTGCATAACGTTTATGTGCATAATGCGTATGTGCATAATTTGTGTATAGTGTGTATATGTGCATATTGTGTATATGTGCATGTGTATATGTGCATGTGTATATATGCATGTGTTTATATGTATGTGCACAATGAGTGTATGTGCATACCTGGAGTTTACTCGGAGAGGGTTTAAGGGGTCAACGCCCCCGCAGCTCGGTCTGAGACCAGGCCTCATGGTGGAACAGGGTATGATCAACTGGGCTGTCACTGCTGGCTGCACACAAATTGACATATGAACCACAGCCTGGTTGGTCAGGTAATGACTTTAGGTGCCTGTCTAGTGCCTTCTTGAAAACAGCCAGGGGTCTACTGGTAATCCCCCTTACGTATGCTGGGAGGTAGTTGAACAGTCTTGGGCCCCGGACACTTACTGTGTTGTCTCTTAATGTACTCGTGGCACCCCTGCTTTTCATCGAGGGAATGTTACATCTCCTGCAGAGTCTTCTGCTTTCATAGAGTGATTTTCGTGTGCCGGTTTGGTACCAATCCCTCCAAGACCTTCCAAGTGTATATTATCATGTATTTCTCTCGCCTGCATTCCAGGGAATACAGATCAAGGACCTTCAACCGTTCCCAGTAATTTAGGTGCCTTATCGTACTTATGTGTGCCGTGAAAGTTCTTTGTATGCTCTCCATGTCTGCAATGTCTCCAACCTTGAAGGGGGCCGTTAGTGTACAGCAGTATTCCAGCCTAGAGAGAAAAAGCGATTCGAAGAGAATCATCATCATGGGCTTGGTGTCCCTAGTTTTGAAGGTTCTCATTATCCATCCGATCATTTTCCTAGCAGATGAGGTATATACATTGTTGTGGTCTTTCAAGGCGAGATCCTCTGACATTATCACTCCCAGGTCCTTCACAGTTCTTTTTCACTCTATTGTATGGTTAGAATTTGTTGTATATCCTGATACATTTTTAACCCTTTCAGGGTTCAAAGGCCAAATTTCAAAGTGCGCACCAGGGTCCAAGAATTTTCAAAAAATAATTTTGTTATTTTTCTTATGAAATGGTAGAAAATCTTTTTCTGAAGGTAATAAAACAAAAAGTACGAAATTTGATGGAAAATTGAGGAAATTATGCTCGTGAATTTTGATGTGTCAGTGATTTTGCCGACTTTGACTCCCATTTTAGGCCAATTACATTATTCCAGTTGACCAAATTCTTAGCTATTTCACTAGTATTACTTCTATTCTATTGATTGAGCACAATAAATTGCCAAGTCAACTGTTTCAACTGCAAAATAAAGTGATCAGAAATTGGTAATTTGACCAATTTAATGCGAAGTTCAAAACATTTCAATTTCAAATTAGGGTCCAGAATAAACAATGCAACCATTCCTGGCACTAAACTAACATTTCCTCTGTTCATTAGTTACGTTTTCAGGCTTTACAAATGAATTCCATTTTGATTTTTAATTCACATAATGAATTTTTATTCAAACCGAAAATTAGAAGATTTACTGTCATGCAATATTGTAATAATTGTATAAATAATATCAGCACATTTGTGAACGTATACTAGACCCACCAACTGGTGTGTATTAGATGTGTGAGGTCATTTGTTTACTCTTGAACATTGGCAAAAATTTAACATTTCTGCAAATTTGAGCTCAGTTTCAAGCCATTTTCAATACTAAAACCAATCAAAATCATCTCTATTTCTGTAATATATCTTCCATTCTATCAAATGAGACCAAGAAATTGCAAACACAACTATAAAAAATATACGAAAAAACACTGCAGCCTGTGTTTTAATCGAAAATTAAGGTCTCAGTTTTTTCCTCTCATTATGCAGTGTGCTGCAGGATTTGTTTTATGTGGTGCACACATACCACATAGATGTATTCTCTCATATCAAGGCCAAATTTACCACTCACAGCTTATCAGACTGAGCTGAGCTCATGGTGTAGATCTACGGTTTGGACCCTCAACATAAAGCCGTAGATCTACAGCATGGACCCTGAAAGGGTTAATTTCCTCAAGTTTCCTATATCTGAGTAGTTGATATTTCTCCTATTTGAACTTCATATTATTTTGAGTGGCCCATTTGAAGATTTGGTTGATGTCCACTTGGAGTCTTGTGGTGTCTTCGATGGAGGTCACTGCTATGGCAATCGGGGTGTCATCCACAAAGAAAGACATGGAGCTATGGCTTACATCTCTATGTCAGAAATGAGGATGAGGAATAGAATGGGAGCAAGTATTGTGCCTTGTGGAACAGAGCTTTTTACTGTGGCTACCTGGGACTTTACTCTGTTTACTATTACTCTTTGTGTTCTATTTGTCAGGAAGTTATAGATCCATCTACCAACTTTTCCTGTTATTCCTTTATCACACATTTTGTGTGCTGTTACACCATGGTCACACTTGTTGAAAGCTTTTGCATAGTTTGTGTATACTAAATCTGTATTTTGTTTATCCTCAACAGCATCCAGGATTTTGTCATAGTCCAGTAGCTGTGACAGGCAGGAGCGACCTGCTCTCAACCCGTGTTGCCCTGGGTTGTGTAATTGATAGGTATCTAGGTGGTTGGCGATCTTGCTTCTTAGAACCCTCTCAAAGATTTTTATGATATGGGATGTTAGTGCTATCGGTCTGTAGTTCTTTGCAATTGCTTTACTGCCACCTTTGTGGAGTGGGGCTATGGCTGTTTTTAGTGTGTGTGGGATGACCCGTGTCGATGCTCCCTCTCTACAGAATGCTGAAGGCACGTGATAGGGGCTTCTTGCAATTCTTGATGAACATGGAGTTCCACGAGTCTGGGCCTGGGGCAGAGTGCATGGGCATGTCATTTATTGCCTTTTCAAAGTCCTGTAGAGTTAGGATAATATCCAAGATTTTTGAAATGACCAAATTTTGGGTTTTGTTCATGAAGAATTCTTCATGAACGAACAATTGTCGACCCTTAGTCTGGGCAGTGGCTCGCTAAACACTGAGTCGTATTCTGACTTTAATATCTTACTCATTTCTTGGCTGTCATCTGTGTATGTCCCATCCCACCTAAGCAGGGGCCCAATAATGGATGTTGTTTTTCCTTTAGATTTGGCATAAGAAAAGAAGTATTTTGTTTTTTTTTCAATTTCCTTTATGGCTTTAGTTCTTCCTGTGATTCTTGTCTCCTGTAAGATTCCTTCAGCTTAAGTTCGATATTTGCAATTTCAATGACCAGTGCCTCCCTTCGTATTTCAAACATATTTGCCCCTCTCAGTAGCTTTGTGACTCTTTGCCTTTGTCTGTATAGGGAGAGGTTCTCTCTTTCTAGTTTATGTCTTCTCTTTCTTTTTCTTAATGGAATGTGTCTTGAGCAGATTTCCAGAACTACAGAGTTAATTTTTTCTAGGCAAATGTTCAGATCTGTGTTGTTTACGATATCTTTCTAGCTTGTTTCACTTAGGACATTGTTGACTTGATCCCATTGTATGTTTCTGTTATGTGTATATATGTGTATGTATATTTATGTGTATATATGTACTGTAATTTAAGATATTAACCCTTTGGGGGTTTCGGATGTACTAGTATGTCTTACGACCCAGGGTTTTTGATGTACTGGTACGCCTAAATTCTAGCGCCCTCAAATCTAGTGAGAGAAAGCTGGTAGGTCTACATATGTAAGAATGGGTCTATGTGGTCAGTGTGCGCAGTATTAAAAAAATCCTGCATCACACAGTGCGTAATGAGAAAAAAAAAACTGACCGTATTTTTGGATTAAAAGTGACTTTGCACTGTATTTTCGTATGGTATTTATTGTTGTATGCTAGTTTTCTTGGTCTCATTTTATAGAATGGAAGACATATTACAGAAATTGAGATGATTTTGACTGGTTTTACAATGAAAAGTACCTTGAAATTGAGCTCAAAGTAGCAGAAATGTTTGATTTTTACCAAGTTCAAAAGTAAACAAATCATGCCAAGCATCCAATACACATCAACTGGTGAGTCTAATATTCTTTCACAAGTGTGCTGATATTCTTTATACCATTTCTACACTAATGCAGTAGTCTGCATAACAGTAAATCTTATTTTTTTTATATAAGAATAAAAATTCAAAGTGGAAAGCCAAAGAAATATAAGAGGGGCCTGGGGATGTGACTAACGAACAGAGAACTTGTTATTTTAGTGCCAGGAATGTCTTTCTTGTTTATTCTGGACCCTATTCAGAAATTGGCATCTTTTGAAATTTGTGTGAAATTGTCAAAATTGCTAAATTCTGACCACTTTATTGGATAGTTGAAACCAGTATATGGGTGGTTTCTTGTACTCATTCGAAGTAGTTATGATTTTTGTCGACTAGTACACTGGAATTGGCCGAAAATAGGGCTCAAAGTGGGCAAAATCGCCAATACGTAAACATCGTAGAGACCGCTAACTTCGTGAGAGCATAATTCCATAAGTTTTCCATCAAATTTCATACTTTTGGTGTCATTATGACCGGGAAAGATTCTCTATCTTTTCATAAGAAAAAATCATTTTTTTTTTTAAATTTGGCCGACCCTGAGAACAAGTCTCTGAGAGGACCTGTCAACCCCCAAAGGGTTAATAGGATATGCCAATATGAAGCATATTAAAAATTGTTAGACAACTGTTGGACTGTATTTTATGTATGCAATACGTGTACTGTATTCTTAATGACCCTGTATGACTTAACTTGTATTATGTTCAAGCAGAGTTTTTCCACATTTCTTTGAAAAATAATGTTTAATAGTTTTTAGACTCTTAAAGTAGGGTGTTACATATTATTCTTTCTCTCATTCTACTATTGATCCTAAGATTTTACTTAGGATGAATTGTGGAATAACAAAGCTGCACTGTACTGTTTTTACTTCTTGTATTATGTCTATTTTATTATATTTTTCGAAAAAGAGCTTTAGTTCTGGGTTTACATAATAGTTTCTTCCACCTTTCCTCTTTGTTATATTGGGCAACTGAAGGTCGAAGTTTGATAGTGAATACAATATGTTATGAATTCTGTTACTGTAGTATCTGGGATACATACAGAACCTGCTGCATAACCTGATCATGTGTCTGTGTGCAACTTCACAGTGGGACATGTGCTGGAAGGTAACCCTGTCAGTGTTGGGCTATTGAATATGGTAGAGGATATCTTGCCTTTTCTGGTGAAAGGAGAACATCTGTTTGGTGCTGTGGCCTAGATGATGGTCTAGTGCAGTCGCGGGACGCTGGTTTCTAAAGTAGAAATTCTAAATTACTATGCTGTATATAGGGTGGTTATTTTCTCAGAAGCTTATGATACAGATTGATTATTTACAGTATTAAAAGTAATTAGATGTATTTTCGCGGTTAGAGTTCTGGCATTTTTGAGAGAGAGTTTATGGAGTTTAAGTGATCAATTCATTGATCCCACAATTAAATACCACATGATGAAATGGGTAAAACAAAGGTTGATTCTGTGCTGTGGGGAGAGTTTACCTGGAGACTGCCTGTCCACTTATCTGTTGCACAGGTAGCTGTTGGCAATGGTGGAACTATGCATGACTGTTCATGGTTCTTTGGTACACAACTTTGAGGTTGGACAACTTTTGAAACAAACTGGGCATTCATGTTGTATGCATATGGTTGGCTTCAGAGGTGCATGGCAAGGGCATGTTCTAGGAAAGATATGCACAAGACTATATTCTGTCCCACAGCATTTATACAAGGATGAGGCACTGTTGGATGCTGCAATTATGGATGATGCAGTACATCGTGGTTACTGATGAGTGTATTACATGTAAGCACCTTAATACAGATGAATTGGTTTTCTTTTGAGATCTGCATGCCAATGACAGTAAAAATACTGTAACTCATCCTACTGTACAGAATTTGACTTTGTTGACTTATTCTTGGTTAAATTATTACTTGAACTTATTATAGGCCCACATAAGATCAAATGAGATTATTTTCCCTCTTGAAACCTGCTTATTGAATTTTCATCCAGTATTCATCCTGCTGTATTTTTGTTTCTGCTATTTTTTTTCTACTCCCATAGATTGTACAATAAGTTACAATCCTTTTATTCTGACATGCAGTGGAACGTTGACTTACATGTCTCAACATACGAGTTTTTTGAGATACGAGCCGTTGTTCGTTTGATTTTTGCTCTGAGTTACGAGCGAGCTTCCCCGCTTCCCCCTTAACCCACAAACCTCGCTTGTTCATCTATGATTTCATGCTTTAATTCCATGGACATCATCCTCTTTTTCTTCTCAGCACTGTACTTTGCACTTACTTTCTTAGGACCAATGATTAGAAAAAAGAAATTTGGCATGATAAATGCACAAAATAAAAGCAAAACACGAGAGAAATGCTTCCACAGCAAGGTAAACAGTGCACTGAGTTGGTGGCGTTCTGAAGCTTGCTCATTATTATTATTATTAATTTAGGGAACTGGAGCACAGATCCAATTCCCTAGATCAAGAGCCCCTCACCAGCGTCAAGGTTCCATCTCACACTTTGAGCCCTTTCACTTTCATCAAGTTTCTATGAAGGTTCAGGCAAACAACTCACATGAAGATGTGGAGTGAGCAGTAGTGGGGGTTTGTTCAACTCACACCAGAAAGGATGTTGAGTCAAGATAAATAATATTTGTTCTAATTCTTAGCCCAGAGGATCTGCCACCCAAGATAACCCAATAAAGTCATTACATCATTGAAGATTGTCTGTCTTACATGCCCAATATTTCCACCCATGCTGGGGATTAAACCATGGACACTCACTGTGTGAGGCAAGTGCATTGCCAACAAAGCCTTGGGACATGGTGAACCCTATTATTGTTATGGGGCACATCCTGGAGAGCATGGGTGTCCTGTGGCTCAGTTATTGGATTTCCTGTGGCTCAGCTGATGGGTGTCCCATGGGTCAGTTATTGGATTTCCTGTGGCTCGGTTGATGGGTGTCCCATGGTTTGGTTACTGGGTGTCCCAAGGCTCAGTTGATGGGTATCCTATGGCTCAGTTACTGGGTATCCTGTGGCTTAGTTAACAGTGCACTCAGCCCACTTACTGTGGTTTGATCACCAGCACAGGTAAAAATGTTGGGCATGTTTCCTTATTATATTACACCTGCTGACCCTGTTCACCTAGCAGTAAGTTGATACCTGGGTGTTAGTCGACTGGTGTAGGTTGCTTCCTGAAGGACAAGATTAAAGGACCCCTATGGAAACAGGACAGACAAAGAGTCCTTGATGACACACTGACTTTAATGGGTTTTCCTTGGTGGTTAACCCAACAAAATCTTATCTTGTTACATAACATCTGACCTTATGATGGATCTAATGGCTTCCTTTTTTATATGAAAATTGGTTTGAGGTGGATAACTGAGGTATAACCCCAAGCTCAATGGAAACAGGTATATTTTGGGCCAGTTCAAAAACTTTTTTGTAACAAAATAAGTAACTAACTTATTATACTCTAACTTAGAAAAGGAGGTAAATTCTAGGTTAAGTTAGGAAAGGATATATAAGGATGGGTTAGGTCTTTTGGTTACCAAAGAAAAAAAAGCATGTTCCCAACAGACCAAAAAATATGCTACCAAAGAAAAAAGTTTCCCCCAATGATGAAAAAAACATAACTATTTCCATTGCACATTACGCCTACCATTTGAGAATTTACAGAATAAAAAAACATAAGGATTTTTGTACATTTACTGATTTCCTTGTCAGAGTTCATAGGTTCAAACCTAAAGCGTTTCACAAATACATATGTTTTTTCCTGAAAATCACATGGATAAGGAAGAAAAGGACAAAAAGAGTGTTATAAATAGTACTAGGGTGTATGTGAATTATGTTGAAATAATAATAATAATAATAATAATAATAATAATAATAATAATAATAATAATATCTATTTACTACAAGTACATATACAAGGTATACAAGCCTAGCTGACATCAGTGACATACTACTATATAGAAAGCCGCTTGTTATGCAGAGCATTTTGGGCAAATTAGGTCAGTTTTGTCCCAGGATGTGACCCACACCAGTTGACTAACACCCAGGTACCCATTTTACTGATGGGTGAACACAGACAACCGGTGTAAGGAAACATCCAATGTTTCCACCCCTTCGCCAGGAATCGAACCTGGACTCTCACCGTGTAAAATTCTCGCTTCAAACAGTAAACATGCCCACAATGGTTCAATAGTAGTGGGGGTGGACATGATAACCACATGTAAGGTCATAAAAGGAGATGAAAGAATAGTTAAAGAGGCCTCTTGTTATCCCTTTTGCAGGGATAACAAAAGATCATAAAATAAGAGATAAGATTTTCTTTGGATTTTTAACCCCAGAGGGTTAGCCACCCAGGCTAACCCAAGAAAGTCAGTGCGTCATCGAGGACTGTAACTTATTTCCATTGGTGTCCTTAATCTTGTCCCCAGGATGCGACCCACACCAGTCGACTAACACCCAGGTACCTATTTGCTGCTAGGCGAATAGGACAACGGGTGCAAGGAAACGTGTCAATATGTTTCCACCCGCCGGGAATCGCACCTGGGCCCTTCGTGTGTGAAGCGGGAGTTTTAGCCACCAGGCCACCAGGCCTGGTGGCTAAATTGCAAAAAAAAGTGGGGTTGAAGGGATACTAGGAACTTTTTCTTTTCCAAGAATGGTAGTTCAAGGGAATGAATTACAAGAGGATGTACTAAGTGCTTCAACCACTGAAAAATTGTATGATGGACAAATTATTGAAGACTAGGCACCATGAGCATAGCTATGCTCCTATAGCTACAAATACCTGGATAGGGTTTTGGGGGTCAACACCCCCACGGCCCAGTCTGTGACCAGGACTTGCTTTGGATCAGGGCCTGAACAACCAGGCTGTTATTGCTGGCTACATGTAAACTGACATACAAACCACAGCCTGGCTGGTCAGGTACTGACTTTAGATGCCTCTCCACTGCCTTCTTGAAGACAGCCAGGGGTCTATTGGTAATATCCCCCCTATGTATGTTGGAAAGCAGTTGAACAGTTTTGGGCCCCTGACACTTACTGTGCTGTTCTTAGCATACTTGTGGCAACCCTGCTTTTCATTGGGGGGATGTTGCATTGCCTGCTGAGTCTTTGGCTCTCATAGGGAGTGATTTTCATATGCAAATTTAGTACTAATCCCTCTACGATTTTCCAAGTGTATATTATCATGTATCTTTCTCACCTGCTTTCCAAGGAATACAAGTCAAGGAAATTCAACCGTTCCCAGTACTTTAGATGTTTTATAATCCCTACCCACAGCCATATTTTCTATTATCTTTAATTCATGTTAAATATAAGGGTTATAGCATTCAAGGAATGGACGGTAATCTGGTGTGATTGAAAGAATGAGATCAACTCCAGTTCCTTGGATCAGAAGCTTTCAGTGCTATCTCACTATACCAATGGGGAGTGCTAAACTTGTAGGGGCCATAGCACCAGGAAAATGGAAGGCAATGAGATTCGATCAAGGAAAGGATGGTGGCTCCAATTCTTTGAATCAAGAGCTTTTCACTGCAATGGAGGCAGACTTGTAATTACCAATTTATAATTATAAGTTTATTTAGGTATATATACACATAAGTACAGTTACAGAAATTCAGGTGATTACAGTTATCATACACAGTAACATGTATAAATTACCTAAGATAACACAAAACAGTGAGATATCTATTGGCGTCCTTATAGGAACACAGATATACTCATTTTCTTCATTAATAAATTCATCACATTTTTGGAAATTTCAAATTCTTGTAATACTATTTACAACCATTCTTTAACTTATATTTCATTCTTTATTCACTCAACTTGCAAAGCAACATTTCACACTCGGTTACACTAATAATCAAAATTTCATTTTCCTCCATCAGTTTTATTAGGTTGCCACTTTTGTCATAAACTACATTTGCTTACATATAAACACTTACATATAGTGGCAGAGTTGTTGTAGAAGACAGCTGCTACTTAAATAAGACCCAACCCTCACACCAGACAATTTCTGTCTCATACGTTTTGGTACAAGTTTTGAAGGTCTGGTCTATCATGTTCTCCTCACTCGTATAATTATCTTCAACTTTCTTCCTGACCATCATTAATTTAACTCACTAGACTCGTCACTTAATATTGTACATAATTATTAGTTAAAGATGGACAGATATAATCTGTGGCTTCAGCCCCCCTAAATATATATTATATATATACATATATATTGATCACTGGCAATCTTTGGGTAATTTCCAGGTTGGTATGACATTATTAGTAGAGTTTTTTTTTAGAGAAAATACTGTACTTTGTTCTGTTGGAAATATTTTCATTATGTTTTAAATTAAAACAGTAAAATCAAATTTATTAATTTCTATAGAGTCATACAAATACAATATACATTCGAAATTATTATATATTGAGTGATTAATAACTTTATATATTTATTTTTGTTTTGATGGTATTATAATAGCGATATAATTAAATACTACATAAGGCTTTTGGGAAATCCAGTCATTAAACAAATGTATTTCGGGTCAACTTATCAATAAGGTTACTAACTGCCCAATTCTAGACCTTGAATAAAATTTAAGCTAGTATAGCTTGGGTAATACACTACAATTTATGATAAGTAAAAAAGGACAGGTTACAAATGAAAAAAAAATGATCAAATACAAATTAATTACATTAAAATAACAGTGGTTCAGCGACCTACACATTAAGTTAAATTGGGGCGTTGAAATCTAAGCACAATAATTTATGGACAATGGATATAACATTTATGTGAAATTATTTGAGATTTAATAGGTACTTTTAAACAAAAGTAGTGAAGATGTTGGCCGATGGGGAACTTTTATCATTTTCAGAAAGTGAGTTCCAAATTTTTGGAACTTTTACCCGTATGTTTTTGAAAAGGTTGCTACTTGTTCCTTGTATTGTGTTTGTGTTCTGTTGCAGCTCTCCAGATAGAAGATACATAGCAATACTAATAATCTAATTCCAACATTTTTCAACGAATGGAGGGATAAGCCAGTGGAAGGCCTCGGTCAGATGACCAAAAGCTCCAGTGGAGAGTCATCCATATGACAAGATTAGCGTCAGGAAGCAACTGTACTGTTTCCTGACAAACCTTACCTTACTTAATCCACATGGAATTTAAAGTAGACCCCTATAGACACAGTGTGCACAAGAGAAAGTAAATACTGTGCAGCTTAAGTAAATTTAAACTTCTGAGTAAGGAATGTGTGTTGCCGGATTATTATAATTATGGGGAGCACTAAACCCGTAGGATTAAACAGTGTATGTGGGAGGGGGGTGGGAGATGGATGGAATTCAGGTTCAATTCAGGGAACTGGAGCACAGATCCAATTTCCTGGATCAAGAGCCCCTCACCAGCGTCAAGGACCCTCCCTTGAGGGGTGTGTTGCTGGAGCCTGAATGGTAATAATTCTGAGAGATGATTTTTGCTGAGTAGCAACACAGGTTTAAGGTAATAACTGTTGTTAGTACCATGCAAAGGTACCACAGGTGAGGCATGGATAGACCGAGAATAGTACAGGGTGAACAAGGATGTTTGGGGAGCATGACAATGTATTATTCCCAGCCAGAGTAGAAACATTGGACGTGTTTCTTTCCACCTGTTGTCTATGTTCCCCATCAGTAAAATGGGTACCTGGGTGTTAGTCGACTGGTGTGGGTCGCATCCTGGGACACTGACCTAATTTGCCCGAAAATGCGGAGCATAACAAGGGACTTTCTATATAGTAGTATGTCATTGTTGTCAGCTAGGACTGTATACCTTGTACATGTACTTGTAGTAAATAAAGATATTATTATTATTATTATTATTATTATTATTATTATTATTATTATTATTATAATATAATTATTATTGAGAGAATGCCGACTGTTTGGGAAATTTTATTGGAAATGTTTTGGGTGTGAGTGTTGAATTTTAATTTGCTGTCCAAGTGCATCACCTAGAATTTACCCTCGATGATGAATAATCTTCGGGGAAATATTAGATGCTTTACTCTACCTCTGCCTGGAGCATCTGTTAGGAATTTCAGCTATTTTCTTCCCGGAAAACTTGTACTCATCATAAGCAGCTGGGCAATTGGTCGGGCCGATATGAATAACCTTGGGGAAAATCTGTTGTTGTTGACTCAGCCAGAGACAAGGTATGGACGTCTGGCTTTGTCACTGTTTAACCATCGGGGTCCACCTAACCTAATTTCGAATATATTTTTCATATATATGAGGAAACTTGTCTCCATTCCATTACCTGCCCAGATCTGGGCAGTCGTTGCACCCAGTAATAATAATAATATTTATTTCTACATGTACGTGTACAGACCTAGCTGACATACAATAGTTAGTTAGTTTAATATGTTTATTATGCACCCCATACCCATCCTGTGGGCGGTAGTCAAAAGATTACAGAGGTATATAATTGGTCCAGGGACTGGACTCCAAAGTTTTGATAGCTGAGCAAGTTACAGAGGTAATGAACTCACAATTTACAAAGGTAATGAACTCACAATTTACAAAGGTAATGAACTCACAATTTACAAAGGTAATGAACTCCAGGTAAGTCTGGTCACAATCATGACAAGTTACAAAGGTATTTACAGATTACAGAGGTACGTAATGGGTCCAGGGACTGGGCCCCCAAAGTTTTGATAGCTGAACTAGGTACAAAGGTAATGAGCTCACAAGTTACAAAGGTAATGAATTCTGTAGAATGGTTACTTACGTTTATACTTTGGCTACAATCATGAACAAATTATAGAGTAATGAGCAATTCACACTTCCACACCCGGTCACAACTGTAATGAGTTATTGGTGCAAATATTGATTGTTGAGTCACACACACCACACACACACACACACACACACACACACACACACACACACACACACACACACACACACACACACACACACACACACACACACACACACACACACACACACACATGACGGAAGGGTTAGACTCAGAAGTGTCCCTGTTTGCAGATGATGTGAAGTTAATGACATACAATATAGGAAGCACCTTGTTATGCAGAGCATTTCAGGCAAAGTAGGTCAATTATGTCGCCAGGATGTGACCCACACCAGTCCACTAACACCCAGCTACCTGCTTACTCACAATACATCACTACTACACTACCATACACAAGGTCACCATACAACATTACCATGCACGTCACAATACATCACTACCATACACGTCACCATACAACACTACCATACACGTCACCATACAACACTACCATACACGTCACCATACAACACTGCCATACACGTCACCATACAACACTACCATACACGTTACATCACTACCATACACGTTACATCACTACCATACACGTCACCATACATCACTACTATACACGTTACTATAAAACACTACCATACATGTCACCATACAACACTACCCTACACGTCACCATACATCACTACTGTATTCCCTGGAACGCAGGCGGGAGAGATACATGATTATATACCCCTGGAAAATCACTCACTACGAAAGCAAAAGACTTGGCAGACGATGCAACATCCCCCAATGAAAAGCAGGGGTGTCACTAGCACGTTAAGAGACCATACAATAAGTGTCAGGGGCCCGAGACTGTTCAACTGCCTCCCAGCATACATAAGGGGGATTACCAACAGACCCCTGGCAGTCTTCAAGCTGGCACTGGACAAGCACCTAAAGTCGGTTCCTGACCAGCCGGGCTGTGGCTCGTACGTTGGTTTGCGTGCAGCCAGCAGTAACAGCCTGGTTGATCAGGCTCTGATCCACCAGGAGGCCTGGTCACAGACCGGGCCGCGGGGACGTTGACCCCCGGAACTCTCTCCAGATAAACTCCAGGTAAACACTACCATACACGTCACCATACAACACTAGCATACACGTCACAATACATCACTACCATACACGTCACCATACAACACTACCATACATGTCGCAATGTCACCATACAACGATACCATACACGTCACAATACATCACTACCATACACGTCACCATGAAACACTACCATACATGTTGCAATGTCACCATACAACGATACCATTCACGTCACCATACCCACCAGTATACATTTAATATCCTCTCCATACTTGTCACTACCATCTTCAGTAACCTCATATATATATATATATATATATATATATATATATATATATATATATATATATATATATATATATATTGTGGCATGCAAAGAGTACGTAACCTTTATTCAGCACATGTACACACCCTCATTTACAGGCTATCTCCCCCAACCAGCGAACCAGGTTGCTAAGAGTTGATGATGGGGCCCCGTCGTTCAACTAGTGACCAGGTTCTAGCCAATAAGAAGATGGTTTTGGCAATTGCAGAGGTTATGTGGGTACCGCTCTCCTGTTTGCCCTGGTCATTCCCATTCTAGAGCTGGTTGAAGCACGGTCTGCTATCTTGTGGCTTCTATTTCTGCTTTGCTTACCGTGGAGTGCACTATACTTATCACTGTACATAGTGTACATATTGCTGTTCTAAATTGGTGAAGGATAATATAAGTCTAAACTTTTTCTACTGTGTTTATTTTGCTCCCATTACACCCGGGGTAACAGGCCATTTGGAATCCTGGGTTGTAATATGGGGGCCTGTCCGGGAGTGCACTATACTTATCACTGTACATAGTGTACATATTGCTGTTCTAAATTTGTGAAGGATAATATAAGTCTAAACTTTTTCTACTGTGTTTATTTTGCTTCCATTACACCCGGGGTAACAGGCCATTTGGAATCCTGGGTTGTAATATGGGTTGTAATATTACAACCCATATTACAACCCAGGATTCCAAATGGCCTGTTACCCCGGGTGTAATGGGAGCAAAATAAACACAGTAGAAAAAGTTTAGACTTATATTATCCTTCACCAATTTAGAACAGCAATATGTACACTATGTACAACCTTATTGTAATATGTACACTTATCCATCAGGCTATTAAAGGACTTGAAGGCACGGCAGCGTACCTAGATGATATTGTTGTGGTGTCTGATACTTGGGATCAACACCTACTTAGACTTAAGGCTCTGTTTGAGACCTTTAAGAGTTCCCATTTAACAGTTAATTTATCTAAATCTTCCTTTGGCCAGGCCACTGTCACTTTTCTAGGCCATGAAGTAGGTAGTGGTAAAGTTGCACCTAAACTTGCTAAAGTTCTTTCTATTAAAGATTATCCAGTTCCTCATGATAGGAAATCTCTTCAACGTTTCCTAGGCATGATAGGATTTTACAGAAGATTCTGTAAGAATTTCTCAGATATTGTAGCCCCTCTTACCTCTCTTACCAGTTACAAAGTTCCCTTTAATTGGACCTCAGACTGTAACACTGCTTTTAATAAAGCAAAAAGATTATTGTGTACTGCACCCATTCTCTTATCTCCAGACTTCTCCAAACCTTTTTCATTACAGGTTGATGCTTGTGAGTCTGGGGTTGGGGCAGTACTATTACAAATCGGGAACAAGGAGTTGCAGCCTGTAGCATACTTTTCAGCCAAGTTCCAGCCACATCAGAGGGCTTACTCTACCATTGAAAAAGAAGCCCTCGTGCTGGTACTGGCTTTGGAGCATTTCGATGTTTATGTGGACCAGACATCGCAGGTGGTCACAGTCTACAGTGATCACAATCCTCTAGTATATCTCCAAGCCATGAAGAACCACAACACAAGGCTTATGCGCTGGACGCTAAGGCTGCAGCCATATAATATTTCAATTAAATATATTGCCGGCAAAGAAAATATGTTGGCAGACTCTTTATCTAGAGTCTAAAATTTTAATTTATTTAGGTTAGGATGTTATTTGTGGTAACCCCTTTTCATGCTCTTTTTTTTATTCCCTGGTGTGGGGGTTTTTTTTAGTGAGGGGATGCGGGCTACCGTCCGCCTGTATCTTGGACCTATGCTAGCCTGTCTGACTGCTGTCTCACTCTAAGTTTAGGGTTTGGCTTTTGGTTACGAGAAAAGCTGAGCTCTATCTAAGAGTTGGATGGTGGAGAGGAAAGGCGGTCCCATTATTTTGTGCCATGGCGGCACGGTTACCACTGGGAGGTGGCAGCCTAATCCTGAGCCTTCTCGGGGTGGGGGTGTGGCATGCAAAGAGTACGTAACCTTTATTCAGCACATGTACACACCCTCATTTACAGGCTATCTCCCCCAACCAGCGAACCAGGTTGCTAAGAGTTGATGGGGCCCCGTCGTTCAACTAGTGACCAGGTTCTAGCCAATAAGATGGTTTTGGCAATCGCAGAGGTTATGTGGGTACCGCTCTCCTGTCTGCCCTGGTCATTCCCATTCTAGAGCTGGTTGAAGCACGGTCTGCTATCTTGTGGCTTCTATTTCTGCTTTGCTTACCGTGGAGTGCACTATACTTATCACTGTACATAGTGTACATATTGCTGTTCTAAATTGGTGAAGGATAATATAAGTCTAAACTTTTTCTACTGTGTTTATTTTGCTCCCATTACACCCGGGGTAACAGGCCATTTGGAATCCTGGGTTGTAACATATATATATATATATATATATATATATATATATATATATATATATATATATATATATATATATATATATATATATATATATATATATATATATATATATATGTGTGTGTGTGTGTGTGTGTACTCACCTAATTGTACTCACCTAATTGTGGTTGCAGGGGTCGAGACTCAGCTCCTGGCCCCGCCTCTTCACTGATCGCTACTGGATCCTCTCTCTCTCTGCTTCCTGAGCTTTGTCATACCTCTTCTTAAAACTATGTATGGTTCCTGCCTCCACTACTTCACTTGCTAGGCTATTCCACTTGCTGACAACTCTATGACTGAAGAAATACTTCCTAACGTCCCTGTGACTCGTCTGAGTCTTCAGCTTCCAGTTGTGACCCCTTGTCCCTGTGTCCCCTCTCTGGAACATCCTATCTCTGTCCACCTTGTCTATTCCCCGCAGTATCTTGTATGTCGTTATCATGTCTCCCCTGACCCTTCTGTCCTCCAGTGTCGTCAGTCCGATTTCCCTTAACCTTTCCTCGTACGACATTCCCTTGAGCTCTGGGACTAGCCTTGTTGCAAACCTTTGTACTTTCTCTAACTTCTTGACGTGCTTGACCAGGTGTGGGTTCCAGACTGGTGCTGCATACTCCAGTATGGGCCTAACATACACAGTGTACAGTGTCTTGAACGATTCCTTATTAAGGTATCGGAACGCTATTCTCAGGTTTGCCAGGCACCCGTATGCTGCAGCGGTTATTTGGTTGATGTGTGCCTCCGGTGATGTGCTCGGTGTTATGGTCACCCCAAGGTCTTTCTCCCTGAGTGAGGTCTGTAGTCTTTGTCCACCTAGCCTATACTCTGTCTGAGGTCTTCTTTGCCCCTCCCCAATCTTCATGACTTTGCATTTGGCTGGATTGAATTCGAGAAGCCAGTTACTGGACCACATGTCCAGCCTCTCCAGGTCTCTTTGCAGTCCTGCCTCATCCTCGTCCGATTTAATTCTTCTCATCAACTTCACGTCATCTGCGAACAGGGACACTTCAGAGTCTATTCCTTCCATCATGTCGTTCACATATATCAAAAATAGCACTGGTCCTAGAACTGACCCCTGTGGGACCCCGCTCGTAACAGGCGCCCACTGTGATACCTCTTCACGTACCATGACTCGTTGCTGCCTCCCTGTCAGGTATTCCCTTATCCATTGCAGTGCCCTTCCTTTTACGTGTGCCTGATCCTCCAGCTTCTGCACTAATCTCTTGTGGGGAACTGTGTCAAAGGCCTTCCTGCAGTCTAGGAAAACGCAATCTACCCAACCCTCTCTCTCATGTCTTACTTCTGTTACCTTGTCATAAAACTCCAGGAGGTTTGTGATACAAGATTTGCCTTCCATGAACCCATGCTGGTTTTCATTTATAATCTTGTTCCTTTCCAGGTGTTCGACCACTCTCCTCCTGATAATCTTCTCCATGACTTTGCACACAATACATGTCAGAGACACAGGTCTGTAGTTTAGTGCCTCGTTTCTGTTTCCTTTCTTAAATATGGGGACTACATTAGCTGTCTTCCATTTCTCAGGTAGTTGCCCAGTTTCAAGGGATGTGTTGAAGATTGTGGTTAGAGGCACACACAGCATCTCTGCTCCTTCTCTAAGGACCCATGGGGAGTGTGTGTGTGTGTGTGTGTGTGTGTGTATGTGTGTGTGTGTATGTGTGTGTATTGCTAATATATTTATGTGTGTATATTGCTAATAATAATGACTGCTGTTTGTCTTGCACTCATCATTATTATCCTTCACTACCCTATTCACTATCCTCATCACTACTACGCCTCACCATACTTACCAAAATTATCATCATTATTTTTAAAGCTCTTAAGCTGCACTATTCACACAGTCAAACTCCAATATATAATTATTATTACTATCACCTCAACTAAAATCAGTCCTTTCACTTAAAAAAAATAATATTACCTTCTTTAAAACTAAAAAAAAAAGCTTTTTAAGCACCTAAAGTCGGTTCCTGACCAGCCGGGCTGTGGCTCGTACGTTGGTTTGCGTGCAGCCAGCAGTAACAGCCTGGTTGATCAGGCTCTGATCCACCAGGAGGCCTGGTCACAGACCGGGCCGCGGGGGCGTTGACCTCCGGAACTCTCTCCAGGTAAACTCCAGGTAATTCGTAAAAATATCCTCATATATTCTGAGGTCCGCTTCAGTGGATGTAGTTATTGCTTGATCACTGCGAGTGATGGCGTCCATGAAGATGCTCTCCTTCCCAGTCGAAGATATCCTGTACAAACTCTGGCTTTGTCTCCAAGCACGCAGGTGTAGTTTCTTGATGGTTTCATAACTCAAGGATCTTGATCCTGGGTTTCATAACTCAAAGTAGAATCTTCATCCTGGGTTTGATAACTCAAGGTAGAATCTTGATCCTGGGTTTGATAACTCAATGTAGAATCTTGATCCTGGGTTTCATAACTCAATGTAGAATCTTGATCCTGGGTTTCATAACTCAATGTAGAATCTTGATCCTGGGTTTCATAACTCAATGTAGAATCTTGATCCTGGGTTTCATAACTCAATGTAGAATCTTGATCCTGGGTTTCATAACTCAATGTAGAATCTTGATCCTGGGTTTGATAACTCAATGTAGAATCTTGATCCTGGGTTTCATAACTCAAGGTAGAATCTTGATCCTGGGTTTGATAACTCAATGTAGAATCTTGATCCTGGATTTCGTAACTCAATGTAGAATCTTGATCCTGGGTTTCATAACTCAATGTAGAATCTTGATCCTGGGTTTCATAACTCAATGTAGAATCTTGATCCTGGGTTTCATAACTCAATGTAGAATCTTGATCCTGGGTTTGATAACTCAATGTAGAATCTTGATCCTGGGTTTCATAACTCAAGGTAGAATCTTGATCCTGGGTTTGATAACTCAATGTAGAATCTTGATCCTGGATTTCGTAACTCAATGTAGAATCTTGATCCTGGGTTTCATAACTCAATGTAGAATCTTGATCCTGGGTTTCATAACTCAATGTAGAATCTTGATCCTGGGTTTCATAACTCAATGTAGAATCTTGATCCTGGGTTTCATAACTCAATGTAGAATCTTGATCCTGGGTTTGATAACTCAATGTAGAATCTTGATCCTGGGTTTCATAACTCAAGGTAGAATCTTGATCCTGGGTTTGATAACTCAATGTAGAATCTTGATCCTGGATTTCGTAACTCAATGTAGAATCTTGATCCTGGGTTTCATAACTCAATGTAGAATCTTGATCCTGGGTTTCATAACTCAATGTAGAATCTTGATCCTGGGTTTCATAACTCAATGTAGAATCTTGATCCTGGGTTTGATAACTCAATGTAGAATCTTGATCCTGGGTTTCATAACTCAAGGTAGAATCTTGATCCTGGGTTTGATAACTCAATGTAGAATCTTGATCCTGGATTTCGTAACTCAATGTAGAATCTTGATCCTGGGTTTCATAACTCAATGTAGAATCTTGATCCTGGGTTTCATAACTCAAAGTAGAATCTTGATCCTGGGTTTCATAACTCAAAGTAGAATCTTCATCCTGGGTTTCATAACTCAATGTAGAATCTTGATCCTGGATTTCATAACTCAAAGTAGAATCTTGATCCTGGGTTTCATAACTCAATGTAGAATCTTGATCCTGGGTTTCATAACTCAATGTAGAATCTTGATCCTGGATTTCATAACTCAATGTAGAATCTTGATCCTGGGTTTCATAACTCAAGGTAGAATCTTGATCCTGGGTTTCATAACTCAAAGTAGAATCTTGATCCTGGATTTCATAACTCAAAGTAGAATCTTCATCCTGGGTTTGATAACTCTAGGTAGAATCTTGATCCTGGGTTTCATAACTCAAGGTAGAATCTTCATCCTGGGTTTGATAACTCAAGGTAGAATCTTGATCCTGAGTTTCATAACTCAAGGTAGAATCTTGATCCTGCGTTTCATAACTCAAGGTAGAATCTTGATCCTGAGTTTCATAACTCAAGGTAGAACTAGAATCTTGATCCTGGGTTTCATAATTGAAGGTAAAATCTTGATCCTGGGTTTCATAACTCAAGGTAGAATCTTGATCCTGGGTTTCATAACTCAAGGTAGAATCTTGATCCTGGGTTTCATAACTCAAGGTAGAATCTTGATCCTGGGTTTCATAACTCAAGGTAGAATCTTGATCCTGGGTTTGAAAACTCAAGGTAGAATCTTGATCCTGGGTTTCATAACTCAAGGTAGAATCTTGATCCTGGGTTTCATAACTCAAGGTAGAATCTTGATCCTGGGTTTGACAACTCAGTATTCTCTGATGTTTTTGTCTTGCATGATATACCCACGAATTTCTTTTAGTCGAGTTTTATCATCTTTAATTTTCATCTTGTAAAGTTTGGGTTTTAATGTTCTATCTACTGCGAGGCCGAGGTCAATGAGATGTGCTACGTAATCCTGACCTTGTTTTCTAATCATTATATTTGATTCTGTTATGTCGTTATGGGCAAAACCGGTCTGGTGAATATCTATTAATGCCCTTATAGCAGCTTTATATGCCTTAAAGCAATCTTCAACGGAATTTTTTCCTATAAATTTTGCGAAAGTTATTCCGGGGCAGCGGGACATGACAATAGCTAAAGGATCGTAGATCATTCCATAAAGTTTTGGGGCTCCACCGGCACCATCAACCTTGAGAAGAGCTCTGGCTTCCTTAACAGCTTCTTTCAGATAAACGTCGTCGAAGAGCTTCTTGACGACGACCTTGGTAGCGGAGCCATCATCTTGTTTTAAGAGAGCTGCCCATGCCTCTCCATATGCCCCTCTACCAAGTTTTGTTTTCATGTCGAGGCTGCTCCAGGATAACACGGGGATAACAGTATTGCTAGAGGTGTCTCCACCTGTTTTTGCTTCACTGTCTGGGGGACAGCATCGCTTCCATGGTTCGGTACTCTTCTCCTGGAGGACATTCTCATCCAATTTTGGCTTTTTGGAAGGTGGAGTGAGAGGGGGAGCTGTGGAGCGAGGTCTCTTCATGCCACCAGACAGTTTTTGTCCATTGGCAGCCATAGTGAAGTGATTGAAGTCTTCTTTAAGTCCTTCCACTTTTGTCATCGAGAAAACCTTTTCTTTCTTCTAGAAAAATACGCTTAAGGTACTAGGAAAAAGCCTCTAGGTTGTTAATATAGTTACTCTGACGAGACTCGTACCTTAAATTTGTAGACGGTACGACCAGTAATATAGTTAAGTTAGAGGATACCAATAATATACTTATTATACGGGATACCAGTACTAAATATACGGGTTGACCAATAATATAGTTAAGTTACAGAATACCAATAATATGCTTAATAGGCGGGAAGATCAATAATATAGTTAATTTACGGAATTCCAGTAATATGCCTATTATACGGGTTGACCAATAATATAGTTAAGTTACAAGATGACCAGTAATATAGTTAACTTACAATATACCAGTAATATAATAGACGGGATGACCAATAATATAGTTGATATATGTGATACCAATAATACAGTTGATATATGATTTACCAATTTTATAATTAATGGATGGGATACCAGTAATATAATATATATATATCCTTGTATTGTATTGATAAAGCCACTGGTTGGCGAAATGTCTACAAATAAACTCACATGTTACACATATGTCTAATTCTTCAACTCCCATGTTGACCGATTGGGTTACTGAAGAATAGTTATGAATGGTAACATGTTGGTATCTGTCACTCAAGTATGTTGTACTTGACATGCTCTCATAACACTCACACAGTAGATTATACTTGGTGAACAAACAAATCAAGCTCTCTTACGCTGTCAGCAACATCGTCACGGCACATCGTGTGTGCCTTCGCCCACTTCGTGGGATCATCTTGGACATGACGAAAAGGACTCTGGCAACACTCACGATGTCAAACCTACAGGTGAAACTGTCATCCTTCTCAGTACTAAGGGCTTTCGTCGCCACCTGCTGTAACGATAACGAAGCCACCACCACAGCAACGAACGTTCTCAAGAACCGTGACTTCGAAGTGGCTCCTTTACTTGTGTTGAGGGCCAAGAAATCGGTGTTCATGAAGAAGTTTGATCGCAATGTCACTAGCCAGTCAAAAGGGCCACCACCGACTTCATCACAAAAATTCCAGCTGCCAGCTCTATGATCCAGGTCACCTTCGCCGAAATCGCCATGGCATCTCAGGTACTCAGTGAAAGTCTACACATCTCATATTACCACTTAATCCCAGGAACATTGAACCAGAGCGACTCCAACACATTATGCCATGTTGGAACTGTTATGCATATACCCACTTCGCCCAGGACTGCCCTTTAAAGGAAAAGAAATACTGCAGCACAGGACACGCTCATAAGGAATGCACCTCGACCTCTCAGCCAGTGTCTTAATGCAAGAGTAGAGTGATCATCACACTCTTGCAACCAAGTGCCTTTTCAGGAAAGATACCACAAACAGGCAAAAACTTGTGACCCCGGCTTACACTGCAATCACTAGACTTCAAACTGACACTTAAAGAATTTACTAAATTACCCAACAGCCTAATTATACTACCAAATTTATTCCAGTACTTCCATCAAGATCTTGTGTTTATGTATGCCCACATGAAGAATGGCACCTCCTCTGGAACTCATATTTACAATAAATAAACTTTCTGCCTCAATTTTCCAGACACTGCACCATCAGCAGATATACTGAAAATATTCTCAAATGTAGAAGGGATCATCAACTCATCAGATCCTCCAACCACAGCTGTCCAGCCTGCTACTACCGTCGCACCCATTGCAACACCGAAAGATACTCATACCTCTATAGAAGAAATTTAAGCCAACGACCATACCTCTGGCCCCGCCTGGAAAAACCTACGATTTTTCACTACACCTTCAATAAAAATATACCATGTTCGCCAAAGAACTCTACCTTCGACTTTACACTGGAACTGGAATACGCCTAAGAATTAACAACTGGGCGTCTACACTGCAAACTGAATTGTTTGCAATCCTAATGGTGCTAAAGCTAACTTATGACATAGAATCATTACTGATTCTATGTCATCACCGAATGCTCTTGACTCATATAATGACTCCAACAACATGCTCAGTGGAGAAGCCTGGAGTTTACCTGGAGAGAGTTTCGGGGGTCAACGCCCCCGCGGCCCGGTCTGTGACCAGGCCTCCTGGTGGATCAGCGCCTGATCAACCAGGCTGTTGCTGCTGGCTGCACGCAAACCAACGTACGAGCCACAGCCCGGCTGATCAGGAACTGACTTTAGATGCTTGTCCAGTGCCAGCTTGAAGACTGCCAGGGGTCTGTTGGTAATCCCCCTTATGTGTGCTGGGAGGCAGTTGAACAGTCTCGGGCCCCTGACACTTATTGTATGGTCTCTTAACGTGCTAGTGACACCCCTGCTTTTCATTGGGGGGATGGTGCATCGTCTGCCAAGTCTTTTGCTTTCGTAGTGAGTGATTTTCGTGTGCAAATTCGGTACTAGTCCCTCTAGGATTTTCCAGGTGTATATAATCATGTATCTCTCCCTCCTGCGTTCCAGGGAATACAGGTTTAGAAACCTCAAGCGCTCCCAGTAATTGAGGTGTTTTATCTCCGTTATGCGCGCCGTGAAAGTTCTCTGTACATTTTCTAGGTCGGCAATTTCACCTGCCTTGAAAGGTGCTGTTAGAGTGCAGCAATATTCCAGCCTAGATAGAACAAGTGACCTGAAGAGTGTCATCATGGGCTTGGCCTCCCTAGTTTTGAAGGTTCTCATTATCCATCCTGTCATTTTTCTAGCAGATACGATTGATACAATGTTATGGTCCTTGAAGTTGAGATCCTCCGACATAATCACTCCCAGGTCTTTGACGTTGGTGTTTCGCTCTATTTTGTGGCCAGAATTTGTTTTGTACTCTGATGAAGATTTAATTTCCTCATGTTTACCATATCTGAGTAATTGAAATTTCTCATCGTTGAACTTCATATTGTTTTCTGCAGCCCACTGAAAGATTTGGTTGATGTCCGCCTGGAGCCTTGCAGTGTCTGCAATGGAAGACACTGTCATGCAGATTCGGGTGTCATCTGCAAAGGAAGACACGGTGCTGTGGCTGACATCCTTGTCTATGTCGGATATGAGGATGAGGAACAAGATGGGAGCTAGTACTGTGCCTTGTGGAACAGAGCTTTTCACCGTAGCTGCCTCGGACTTTACTCTGTTGACGACTACTCTCTGTGTTCTGTTAGTGAGGAAATTATAGATCCATCGACCGACTTTTCCTGTTATTCCTTTAGCGCGCATTTTGTGCGCTATTACGCCATGGTCACACTTGTCGAAGGCTTTTGCAAAGTCTGTATATATTACATCTGCATTCTTTTTGTCTTCTAGTGCATTTAGGACCTTGTCGTAATGATCCAGTAGTTGAGACAGACAGGAGCGACCTGTTCTAAACCCATGTTGCCCTGGGTTGTGTAACTGATGGGTTTCTAGATGGGTGGTGATCTTGCTTCTTAGGACCCTTTCAAAGATTTTTATGATATGGGATGTTAGTGCTATTGGTCTGTAGTTCTTTGCTGTTGCTTTACTGCCCCCTTTGTGGAGTGGGGCTATGTCTGTTGTTTTTAGTAACTGAGGGACGACCCCCGTGTCCATGCTCCCTCTCCATAGGATGGAAAAGGCTCGTGATAGGGGCTTCTTGCAGTTCTTGATGAACACAGAGTTCCATGAGTCTGGCCCTGGGGCAGAGTGCATGGGCATGTCATTTATCGCCTGTTCGAAGTCATTTGGCGTCAGGATAACATCGGATAGGCTTGTGTTAATCAGGTATAGATACTCAAATATCAGGGACAAAGTAATTAATGTACAATTGCTATGGATCCCATCACACTTTGGATTAGTCCTTCATGATAAAGTTGATATGTTAGCCAAGAAGAGTACCCAGAAGGAGAATGTAGAATATAACTTTGGTATAACTGTGTCTAGCATTAGGAATAATAAATATTAAGAGAGAATAATGTAAATGATTGTTATAGGAATGCAGTTAGAAACCTGAGTAGATCTATAACCCACTATGATAACATGAACGTAGATAAGTATGTTTATGGAGCAACTTCCTTGCTATAAATGATTTGGCCTCTGTTCTTCCACCCAATATTTGGTCATCACTCTATGTTGATGACTTCGCTATTGCTTGTGCAGGCGCTGACTGTCACCTTATTGCAGTTTCTCTCCAGCATGCGGTCGACCGTGTTTCCACTTGGGCCACCACGCATGGGTTTAAATTTTCAAGTACCAAAACTCACCAAATTACTTTCACTAGACGCTCTGTTATCTCCGATCATCCTTTGTATCTCTATGGCTCCCGTATCCCCGAACGTGATACAGTCAGGTTTCTAGGCCTTCTCTTTGACCGTCGGTTATCCTGGAAACCTCACATTACCTCTCTGAAGGCAACTTGTCACAGCCGGCTAAACCTTCTTAAAACCCTTGCTCATCTTTCCTGGGGAGCTGATCGTCGAATTCTGCTTCGCCTACATTCAGCCCTCGTTTTATCGAAACTCGATTATGGTGACCAGATTTATTCCGCGGCCTCTCCTGCTACTCTCTCTAGCCTTAACTCTATCCATCACCAAGGATTACGTTTGTGCCTTGGTGCTTTTCGCTCTTCCCCTGTTGAGAGCCTCTATACAGAAGCAAATGTTCCATCCTTGTCTGATCGCCGTGATGCCCATTGCCTTCGCTACTATGTACGCTCTCACGATCTACACAATCCTTCCATTTATAGAATGGTCACCGATATTAGTAGACATTCTTTATTCGTTTGCCGCCCCTGTTTGCTCCGTCCCTTTTCTCTTCGCCTACATTCACTCTTGTCTTCCCTTCAGTTACCACCTTTATATGATGTTCATGTAGCATCTCACTTTTCCCTACCCCCCTGGGAAGTTCCAGCTGTTCGGGTCTGTTCTTTCTCACTCCCTTGCTCGAAAGCTCAACTGCCTACGGTGGCTTCCTGCTCTCTTTTTCTTGATCACTTCCACTCCCATTCTCATGCCACCGCTGTGTACACAGATGGCTCTAAGTCTTCAGACGGCGTCGGATTCGCAGCAGTGTTTCCGGACAGCGTCGTGCGGGGGCATTTACTATCTTCAGCTAGCATTTTTACTGCTGAACTGTATGCCATTCTTGCAGCACTTATTCGTATCGCATCTATGCCTGTGTCATCATTTGTAGTAGTCTCAGACTCCCTTAGTGCTCTACAGGCTATACGAAAATTTGATACATCTCATCCCCTAGTTCTCCGTATCCAACTTTGGCTACGCCGTATCTCTACCAAACATAAAGATATTGTTTTTTGTTGGGTCCCTGGTCATGTCGACGTACAGGGCAATGAACAGGCAGACACTGCTGCGCGGTCAGCAGTACATGACCTACCGATTTCCTATCGAGGTGTTCCATTTCTGGACTATTTTGCTGCAATAGCTACCCAGCGTTAAGAGACCATACAATAAGTGTCAGGGGCCCGAGACTGTTCAACTGCCTCCCAGCACACATAAGGGGGATTACCAACAGACCCCTGGCAGTCTTCAAGCTGGCACTGGACAAGCACCTAAAGTCAGTTCCTGATCAGCCGGGCTGTGGCTCGTACGTTGGTTTGCGTGCAGCCAGCAGCAACAGCCTGGTTGATCAGGCGCTGATTCACCAGGAAGCCTGGTCACAGACCGGGCCGCGGGGGCGTTGACCCCCGAAACTCTCTCCAGGTAAACTCCAGGTAATAGCTACCCACCTTCGCACCCGTTGGCAACAACGTTGGTCAACTCTGCTCGGTAACAAACTTCATTCTATTAAACCGAGCATAGGTTACTGGCCGTCTTCTTGTCATCAGTGCCGAGGTTGGGAGACCACTCTCTCCCGCCTTCGCATTGGCCACACTCGTCTTACTCATGGGTATCTCATGGAGAGGCACCCTGTTCCTCTCTGTGAGCAGTGTCAAGTTCCTGTATCGATTAGCCACATTCTGTTAGACTGCCCTCTCTATCAACGAGCACGCAGAATTTACCTCCAACTTCGTCTTCGTTCTACTACTCTCTCTTTACCTTCACTTCTTGCTGATGGACCCTCCTTTAATCCTGACTCTCTCATTGACTTCTTGACAACGACTGATTTACTCCACAAACTCTGATGATACTTTTCGCACTCCCCTCAGCCCTTTCTAGTTCAGTCTCTTGCTGCCCTTTACCCTTTCACCATCCACTACCCCGCTGTTATCCGTAACCTATTACTCATCCATCTTCCTTTTGCCACCTGATGCCCTCGCTTCCTTCCTGCCCTGCAGCGCTGTATAGTCCTTGTGGCTTAGCGCTTCTTTTTGATTATAATAATAATATGGAGCAACTTGCAATGTGAACAGACTGACTGATGTTGTAGTGACCAGGCTTAGGCTTGGTTACAAGTACTTCTGGCAGTTTGGGAGACACACAGATGATGATCAAACTAAATGTAAATTATGTGATCAGGCATATGGTCACTGTCTTGAACACTATGTGCTTAATTGTCCACTTACTGAGGAATACAGAGACAGACAGTATAATAACCTATGTGACATGTCAAGATATCTTATTAATGAAAATAAAATACCAGATATACTAAGCAGATTTCCTAAATTTGCTTGTAACAGGTAAGTGAACTGTAGATATGTAGCTATAAACCCATATGTACACCTGTTAACTCTTTTGGGGCCTAGTTCCTAGGCCTTTTGTGTATCCATATGCTCTTGTGTGACCGTCCACAGGATGGATATGAGGTGCACAATAAACTAGCCACTTCGGTGGCAAAATCTACCTGTCTTCTCATATAACTTCACACCACGACAACCCCAAGATTTTGTAAATCAGTTCAATGAAGACTTCAACAACCGTGCACAACTCGCCAAATGAGGTACATATTTAAAAATCTCAAGAAAGAGTCTTTCCAAATAAAACAGTAAACTGAACTCATGAATTCTGGTGCCTACCAACTGTCCCCAGCTCGCATGCATGTATAAAGTTTGTCAGGAAACAGGACAAGTTTTTCCTGACAAGTTTTTCCAGCTGCTGGAGCTTTTGGTCACCTGACCGAGAACTTCTGCTGACTTACCGGTGCACCTCTTTAAAAACCATGGTTATGCTTGCATGCTGCTACCTTGTGAGTGACCCTTGTAGGTTTAGTGCTTCGTTTTTATTACAATAATTTGCTACCTTGCGATATATATAACTGAAGACACTCCTCTCCAGTACCTTCACCACCCCTGCTATTCTCTTACATGAGTTAGTTCATTCGTTTGCACTTCTATGTGTGACTAGTTAATAGTCCAAATCGGAGAGAAATGGCTTCATCAGTCTCCTACATGTGGGTTATTTATGTAAAGGATGCTTATATTTTAAAAATATAAAATATGAAATTCGAAATTTCTCAAAACAACCTGGTCTCTGGAAAGGACACGTGTCTTACTTTTTTGGGTTACCTGGAGTTTACCTGGAGAGAGTTCCGGGGGCCAACGCCCCCGCGGCCCGGTCTGCGACCAGGCCTCCTGGTGGATCAGAGCCTGATCAACCAGGCTGTTACTGCTGGCTGCACGCAATCCAGTGTACGAGCCACAGCCCGGCTGGTCAGGTACCTAGGTAATCTACACATATGCTGCTATGTATAAATTACGTATGTGTAACTGTATTTATGTGTACCTGTACTTGAATAAACTTACAGTCCTGGACATTTATTAAAGTAAACGTTCTCCCATGATGCTTCATCAGTCCTAATAATGAAGCCTCAATAGAAACAAGTCACCGAGTTTTTGGGGGTAATCCTAGAAAGGGTGTCCCATAGCTCGAGTGCCAACTCACACACTGATGTCCGGAGTATGAATCCCCAGTATGGTTGGAAAACATTAGGACGTGTTTCCATATGATTCCTGCTGTCCCTGTTCACCCATCAGTACAAAATGGGTACCTGGGTGTTAGTTGACTGGTGTGGGTCACATCCTGGGACAAAACTGACCTAATTTGCCCGAAATGCTCTGCATAACAAGCGGCTTTCTATATAGTAATATGTCATTGATGTCAGCTAGGCCTGTATACCTTGTACTTGTAGAAATTAAGATATTATTATTACATGTATATTTTAATTTACACCTGCCATTATGTAAGACATTTTATATTATTATAATCAAAACTAAGTGCCAAACCTACAAGGGTCGAAGACAATTTATAATCATCTAAAATGGTGTAAAATTGTATATAAATAAACTCTGTACTTGTGGTGAAACATTTCCCTTAAAAACACACAATTTATTTCTATAAGCTTTGTGTTTCCTTACACCTGCTGTCCCCATTCACCTAGCATGTAAGTAGGTGCCTGGGTGTTACCTAACTGGTGTGGGTAAGATAAGATAAGATAAGATTTCGTTCGGATTTTTAACCCCGGAGGGTTAGCCACCCAGGATAACCCAAGAAAGTCAGTGCGTCATCGAGGACTGTCTAACTTATTTCAATTGGGGTCCTTAATCTTGTCCCCCAGGATGCAACCCACACCAGTTGACTAACATCCAGGTACCTATTTGCTGCTAGGTGAACAGGACAACAGGTGTAAGGAAACATGTCGAAATGTTTCCACCCGCCGGGAATCGAACCCGGGCCCTCCGTGTATGAAGCGGGAGCTTTAGCCACCAGGCCACCTGGGGAACAAGACTGAAGAACCCTGATGAAAATAAGACAGGCACTCCTTGATGACGCACTGACTTTCTTGGGTTATCTTGGGTGGATAACCCTCCAAGGTTAAAAATCCGAACAAAATCTTATTTTACAGTATATTATACAATCTAATAATTCACGTAATACGCTAAACTCACATGGGTCATTCAGTGCAAGAAGTTGTGGAAAATTGTATTTATCTGAATGTAAATCACTATGTACATAACAGTAAATGATAACAAAGATTATTATTATTTATCAGAGTTACATAGACAAGTAGGAATTTGGGACACCTAGGTCACAAAAAATGTCCCCCTTCGATACCTACAACTGTCATATCCACAAGCTGCTCTAGACCTATTAATTATAAATGAAATATACATCACCAGGAATTCTGGTAAATATATATTATTATTATAATCAAAAAGAAGCGCTAAGCCACAAGGGCTATACAGCGCTAGGTAAATATATAAATTTGTGGACTGTATATTAAATTAAAAAATGATTATATATAAACACATTTATATAACAGAAGGAGAATATATCTTAATCATAACACTCACCAATGTGACTGGAGATTAATGTGTATCATACTCAGAAAACCTCACTGTCTATGAAAATAACACTGGCCAGGTTACAACATAAGACTTATCTGAGGTTCCTGGAGCTGTCTTGTCCAGTCGCCTGATATCACAAGTTATGCAGGAATGCACATCCTACAATTTCGCCTCCTATTTGAGAGATGTCAACCCAATTTTACCTCTAGAGCACGAAAATTCTTCACATTATTAATTAACGTCTGTTACTCTCAATTCAAAACAAACAACAATGGCGAGTCGTCTGTGCAGGCGCAGCTTCCCGTTTTCGATAACAATTTTTATTAAATACAGTATGGCCATATATTTACATATAACTACTGTATTTCTGGAAAATATATACAGTATTTTCCACAGAAGTGGAGGAGGCTTGATCTTCTGTCTGCTGAGCGCCAGACAATCGAGCTTCCTACTTAGTATGTTATACAATTTTGGCGAGTGACAAATATAACTACTTTATAGAAAGCCCTTTATTATGCAAAGCATTTCAGGCAGCCTTAAAACTTTTCTACAGTTTATCACTATCACCATACCATCTAGATTCTGAAATCTAATCACTATATTAGCCTAGTTAAATTAAGTTAGTTGGGAAGTGAGTGCAGACTTTGCTTCACTTTCAGACCCTCTGCTACCAGGAACAGCTTCCGCTACCAGCACAGTCTTCTAATAACATTAAGTGACAGAACTGATCACTTTGCCACCTCCAAGGGTAATACTGTTCACCAGCACCTTGGGTCATTCAGTGCTCATAGCCATACAAAATATACAACCATAAAAACAAGAATAAAGGTAACAACAAAGCATCACTCAACACAAATAAATACTAATATGCTGTTGGAGTGTGAGCAAGGTAATATTTGTAAAGGGATTCGGGGAAAACCGGTTAGCCAACTCCAGTCCTGGAGGTGGGAAATACAGTGCATACACTCTAAGGAGGGGTAAATGATTATAATAAAAAAGAAGCACTAAACCACAAGGGCTATACAGGCTGTAAGGAGGGGTAGAGATATGGTAGGTTGGAGGGGTATCTGAGGTCTGTTGGCACACCTCTGGCATGCCAGTGATAGTGAGTGATGGTCATGGTTTTTCTTCATTTTTAGGTCACCCTACCTGCATGGCTGACAGCTGGCATGTTAAAAAAAGATTACATTAAATATGTCAAAAGTTCCCAAGGTGCCTATAAGCACTTCAATAATTATAAAAACTATGACAAAGGCAGAAAGTACTAAGCCATAGGCAAACTTTTAAAATACGTCCCACAGTTAGCATCACATCATGAACTACCAGTACACAGACGGAAAAAGAAGCACCTGCAACTAGGTGGTTGTCGGTGAGATGTATTTGCCCAGTCTTCAATTGACAAGAGATTCATCTCAAATTATTATAATCAAAACAAAGTGCTAAACCCACTAGGGTCATACAGCACTACATTCATCTCAGTGACAATTCCTGTTGAAGGAGGAGGGCCAAATACAAATGTTCAGTTGATTACTAAATTCATGGGGAACTGTTAAACCCACAGGGGTCATGCAGTGCCCAGGGGAATGGAAAGCAATCAGGTTCAGTTCAAGGAAGGGAAGTTTAGGTCCAATTCCTCAGATAAAGAACCCCTCAGCAGCTTCTAAGGAAGCTTCCTTGAGAGCAACTTGAAGTTGAAATGATGACTATACAGATCTTGCATGGCTCTTAGTTTCCACAGGAAGCTCTACCTGCATGTTAAGTCCCAGCCAGTATAGCTAGTGGTGTTTATGAAGTTCTCAATTCCCCTCACCCATCATGGAAAAAGTATGCCCACTGAGGTGTCACTATTCCATAGAACTACATTGGTAACTACCTCATTACTTAATTATACTGGTCACATTATCTTAATTTTTTCTTGGATATTGTTATTCATTGTTCAGTAAAATTCACTGGGGCATTGTCACTTGTTCAGTATTATAATTCTTTCAACAAACCATCCATATCCCACTGAAGCAGGGTGACCAAAAAGAAAAAAGTTTCTCTTTTTAACTTTAGTAATGTATACAGGAGAAGGGGTTACTAGCCCCTTGATCCAGTATTATAATCATTCATTATATTACTGTTGGAGTGTGAGCAGGGTAATATTTTGTGAAGGGATTCAAGGAAACCGGTTAGACGGACTTGAGTCCTGGAAATGGGAAGTACAATGCCTGCACTTTAAAGGAGGGGTTTGGGATATATGGTGAAAGTGTTGAATGATGATGAAAGTTTTCTTCTTTCTTTTTAGGTTTTTCTTTCTATTTGGGTCATCCTGCCTCAGTGGGAAATGGCCGTGTTAAAAAAAAAAAAACTTTTACTGGATATATTACATTCATGGGGAGGCAATACTCACTGTTATTGCATTATTAATCTTAAGTTAGTCTTAAAGTTTGCCCAAAATGCTCTGCATTTAAAGGGGATTTCTGCATGTACACCCAAATGTCATTCACCTTTGTACATTGTATCATGCTGAAATAAAGTATGTATTACTATTACTATAAACCATGGGAGTCATTATAATATTCTTATGGAAATATTAAACCAACAGGAGTCAAATAGCACCTAAGTAATAGTTTTCAGTCCATGAAAGGGAGAATAGCTCAAATTATCTGGATCAAGAGTCCTTCAGTGGCATCAAGGCACCCCCTTGAAGGCCCAGAGGAAACCTAGCACCCGGGAATGGGAAATATGGTATGTATTAATTAAGAACTAATTCAAGGGTAGCTCAGATTCACTGGCATCAAGACACCCCAATGAAGGGTGGTTAAGTTATAAATCAATAATACAAGCATGATCAAAAGCTTATTACAGTCACAGGAAGCATTAAATATGTAGGGTATACAGCTCTTGAGGAATGGGAAGCAGTCAGGTGTAATCCAAGGAATGGGATAAGGTTTAATTCCTTGGATGAAAGGCACTGTATAATCCTCCGGGTTTAGCGCTTCCCCCTTGATTATAATAATAATAATCCTTGGATGAAGAGACCCTTCCATAAGGTGACAGAAGCTTAACTTGAGTTTTATTCATTTACAAATAAAGTCAATGTTAAGTCAAATGAACTGTTTTCTTATGAAATGCTGTACTGTCATTTCTTGTGGCTTAGCGCTTCTTTTTGATTATAATAATAATAATGTACTGTCATTTACTAAAGTCCATAATTGAATCATTCTAAGAATTTATTAAAAAATTCATAACTAGTGAAAAACAGAATCGAGACTTAAAAATTATTTGAGCCACTGATGTCGGTAAAGGCAACAGCATGGGGGTAGAAAAGCTTTCTTTGGTCACCAATACTTTATGACAATCGCTTGCAGTTCCCTTAAAAGACACTGTATGCCACATTCTAAGACTACATATTTCAACATGTATTGTATCTTTCTTTGCTTTACTCTTTTTCCCTTTTCGTATTTGGTTAATCACATTTCTATATGAAGTTACTTTTACTCATGGTAATATTGCTGGACCATTTACATTTGGTGAAAAAGAAAGAGGAAAACAATAAAAAAATTTTGAAGTGCTAACTTGTACTAGATGTAAAAAATGATAGATATGCGAGATCTTCATGTAATATTATTATCATATTCATTGGGAAGTGCTAAACATTTATGAGCCACACAGCACTTCAGAAATAGAAGGTAATAAAGTTTGATCTGAGGAAGGGAAAAATAGCTTCTACTCAGTCTGAGAGCCCTTCAATAGTATCAAAGTAGCCCCTTTGAATGAATATTTAGATACAGCACTAGTAGGTATTAATCCCCATGAAAGAGCTGCAATGGATACAACTCCTCACCCATGTTATACTACATGCACATCACATCAAAAGAACCCAAATAACTTACTCAGAACTTTAATGTAATGATTTATTTATTCTTTCTTTTCACCACACTGTCCTACATTTGGCTACCTGAGGGCCCTTTCAGAATTTGCAAGTATGTTCTTACCCATGTGCAAAAAGAGTGCAACAAGAACATAATCCAGAGAATCTACATAAATTGCCTGGGGATTTGCGAGGTTTGCAATAATTAAAAAAACTAAACTGCCCTAGGTTTCTGTAATAGTATAAAATATTTTGTGAAGTATAGTAATCAAATGCTTCAGACCAGTTTTGCGATGTAATCTAAAGAAATCAGAAATTATAACAGGTCAATATTATTATAATCAAAAAGAAGCACTAAACCCACTAGGGTCATACAGCACTGCAGAGCAGGGGGTGTTGCTGGGGCAGAAAGTAGCCAGAGGTGGAGAGGATAGCCGAGTTAGAGTTAGAGAGGGCTGTGAGGAGTACTAAACAGAGTATTATGAAAGTTTGTGTAATAAATCAATTGCTGTGAAAAAGTCAAAGAGGGAGTCTCGAGTCAAAGGTGGGGCCGTCAGCAATGAGGGAAGATAAAATAAGGAATTTACAGCAGTGATAACGTTGGAGGTAACTGCTGTGTGCTCACTGAAAGACAGGACAGTCCAATAGAATATGGCATAGATAAGAAGGCCAGAAACCTAAACTTGACTTGATGGAATATGATTTGTTATAAGTCTTAAATTATGAGGTAAATTATTAGAGCATTCATAGAAATGAGGTATAATATACACATTACTGCTTGAATAAATCGCCATTATAACTGACCCTTATGTAATAGATTTTGGATATAATGGACAAAGGGTTGATATAACTAAGCTGCATGGGGAATGTGCCTTAAGAGATACTATATGTTCTTATAGGGTGTCTGGTAGGCTCTGCTGCACTGGGAGTGTATCCAATATGGCCTCAACTCATTCAAAAGACAAAGTCTTCCTGCATTTTTCTGTTCACATTACAATCATGGAAATATTGTAATTTTGATGGAATTTACTTTTGATTCCCCACAGCAGTCCATTATACCGAAGGTTCACTGCAGAATAATACAATTTAAACCAGTAGGGGTCATATAGCACCTGGGAAATGGGGGATGGGTAACAATCAGGTGCAATTAAAAAAAAATGAGTGTGCAGTGATGCCCTTTGCTGGCATCAAGGCACCTCCCTTGACAGGCCTATTGTATTTCAATATGTAAGACTGGAATAAATACATTACAAAATACAGACTTAGCAAATTAATCTGCTAATTATAGTAAAAGTATACCCCTAATTTTTAAAGGGTTGGACCAGAAAGCCAGCAGGCCTCAGTCAAATGACCAAAAGCTTCAGCTGCGGGTCATCATATGACCCGTATCAGAAAACACTTGTCCTGTTACCTGACAAACCCTACCTAACCTAATGATATGCATGAACTATCAGTAAGGTTAAGCAAGCTCCTAGACGAGTGAAAATGCTGACACAGGCCGACCCTTGGATAGAGCTTACAATGACCAGGCTTCACCTCGCTGACAAGAAACAATATATTCATAACCTCAAAAATAAATGTACACTTAATCTCACTACTGTAAAATTTAATGTTGCAGTACCTGCACTTGAATCCATTAACTGTCCAAATGTAGATCTATGTTTTCTTGACCAGCGCTCCAAATATTTTGAAAGAAAAAACAAAAAAATTAAATTAAAGAGGGCAATTTTGTGTGGTAGTAAGGCCAAAAAAAAATTTAGGGTCAATACTTATCGAGATATAAGACCGCGAAGTTGCCACTGAATGCTCACCTGATGGCAACATCAATTCCTGCTGCTTGCATAAGTGTTGTTGCTATACCTTTTTTCCTCATTTTTTTTAATTTATATAATTTTTATGTTCTGATAATTACAAGCTGTAGTAGTTTTTGTGATTTCATAGCCAATGTTTGTTCTGACACAAATATTAGGTACTGAAATAGTACATGTACTCAAATAACAAAAAAAGGCACAATACCGTGACTGGAATAATACACAAATAACCCGCACAGAAGAGAGGAGCTTATGACGACGTTTCGGTCCGACTGGTTGATCTCTTTCTGACAGACTTAGGGAGCACAAAAAATAGTGTTAGGCTTGCTGACATTAACAATGCTCTTTTCTGTCACATCAGAGATCACAGCCATCCTATTGACTGGTCTTCTGCTAAAACTGTCTTCCCTACTTCCAACTTTAACAGTCACCATCTGGTTGAATCCTCCCTATTACACAACTTTCCTTGTATGAATCTTAGTCCTGACTTCGTCTCTGTAGATGCCTTCCTCTCCCACTACATTGTAAAATGCTCCAAACTTCAGAACACTCGTGACCTAACCTGATTCCTCCTTTTTTCTTCTTCTCCCTCTTCCCCTTTCCTCTTTCCTTTTTCTCCTTAGGGTTGTCTTTCTTCTGCCCTGTGTAATTGTTCCTTCTTTATTTATTTATTTGTTTTCCCCCCCTCGGTGTTCTTGCTCTTACCTTCTGTGGGCACCTAGCGCCCTTGCAGTGCTCCTCTTTCTTAGTATTTGACTGGCCCCTCCTACTCTTACTACCTCCCCACTACTACTTCCTTCCCTCCACTACTACTACTACTACCACCTCCTGCCTATATATACCCATCCTGCTCTCCTTTTTGTTAGACTTTGTAAATGGTCCAAGTCGGTCCGAAACGTCGTCGTAAGCTCCTCTCTTCTATGTGCGGCCTATTTGTGTATAGTATTCAAATAGTCACAAGCACACTGACAGGTGAACATTTTCACCTGCCTTAGTCACCTACTATTGTCTAGAAATATATACAAAGTATTTATAAGTCCCAGCAATGTTTTAGACATGCTGGAGTATATGTGAAACTCCTTGAAGCACGGTATACAGTGGTGGGCACAGTTCTGCTAACCGCTAAGTAGCGGAACTAACTTTTTGTTTAGCGGATTAGCATTTCCACTGACTTTGGAAACAGTTAGCGGACCAATTAGCTTCCACTAAATAAAGTTCCGCTAACTCTGAGTCCGCTAAAAAAAAAATTCATACGTTGTTGGTAGTCAGAAAGCAATGCCTTTTCAATGGAGCATGTCTTTGTTCCTCTCTCTTGTAGGCATTTCAACAGTCAGTCAGGCAAGCTACTGGCTGACTACGTGTAAACGTGACTTGTCAACGCAGCAGCATCTGAGCAACACTGTTATAGTCTTATAGTGTCAGCGATCACCGGGGTGTGTCGTCACTTATTGTTATGAACTGAGGAGACGTTTCTGTTCTGCCTGAGGATGTTGTTGAGGAGTCTGCAGCGAGGAACGTATCATTATCAGACTGTAGTGAAGTCAAAGTAATAACAATTTCAGTACTTAAGTAAAAGTAGTGAGCAATTTCAGTACTTTTTTAAAAAGTAAATACCATAAAATTACTTTAGTACAGTACTCAAGTAGTTTTACTTCGTTGCTTTACAACACTGGTACTTATACTCGAGTATTAAAGATGAGTACTGTACTCTTTGCAACACTGTCCTTACCATTAGTCTAAAAAATTAACAAAATTTCACTCTTTATCAGAGTTTTCTTTATTTTGGGGCAATCTTGTTTCATTAAAACTTTATATCTTATTAGGAAGCTCTCCAGGTCTGTTCTAAAAGTCTTAAAAGTAAAAGACCAAAATACTAAACTGAATCTGAATTCATTTGAAAAAGTTAGTGATCAGCGTTAGCTTCCGCTAATTTTTTTGGCCGTTTAGCAGTTTAGCACTAGCAGAGCTAATTTTTTAGTTAGCGGATTAGCAGTTAGCTGTGCCCACCACTGATGGTGTAATACCACCAAGTGTCACTCCACTGCTGACAGTGCAGCAGAGGAGTGACACTTGATGATCGTGCACTGCTGTGGCTTTGTTTTCACTGTTACATATAAACATGTCTGTCTATCTGTTTGGCTATCTGTTTGTCTGTCTATTTGTCTATCTGTCTAGCTCTGTCTCTTTGTCTCTGCTTATTTGTCTATCTGTCTAGCTCTGTCTCTTTGTCTCTGCTTATCTGTCTTTCTGTCTGCCTGTGTGTCTGTCTTCCTGTGTGCCTGTCTGCTTGTCTCTGTCTCAGAGAGCCACTCGTGAACCAACAGGTATTACACATGATGCAGAGTCGTCACGTCTAATTCCTGAACAAGCTAAAATGTGTATTACTTGAGTCATGCTTGTTATGTCTTATATGTACAAGCACAGTCTAGCACTCTTGTCTGGATTTTTTGGGTTATCCTAGGTAATTTACACTATGTATAATAACTGTTTATGTGTAGGTTGGTAGACAGCAACCACCCAGGGAGGTACTACCATCCTGCCAAGTGAGTGTAAAATGAAAGCCTGTAATTGTTTTACATGATGGTAGGATTGCTGGTGTCTTTTGTCTGTCTCATAAATATGCAAGATTACAGGTACGTCTTGCTACTTCTACTTACACTTAGGTCACACTACACATACATGTACACGTTTATTTATACACACTCATCTGAGTTTTCTTTGATTTTATCTTAATAGTTCTTGGTCTTATTACTTTTCCTTTTATATCCATGGGGAAGTGGAATAAGAATCTTTCCTCCGTAAGCCATGCGTGTTGTAAAAGTCAACTAAAATGCCGGGAACAATGGGCTAGTAACCCCTTTTCCTGTAAAGATTACTAAAAAGAATAAGAAGAAGAAAATTGTCAAAGTGGGAAGTCTGAATGTGCGTGGATGTTGTGCAAATGATAAGAAAGAGATGATTGTGGATGTTATGAATGAGAAGAAACTGGATGTGTTGGCTTTAAGTGAAACAAAGCTGAAGGGGGTGGGAGAGTTTCAATGGAGAGGAATAAATGGGATTAGGTCAGGGGTTTCAAATAGAGTTAGAGCTAAAGAAGGAGTAGCAATAATGTTGAAGGATAAGCTATGGCAGGAAAAGAGGGACTACAAATGCATAAATTCAAGGATTATGTGGAGTAAAATAAAGATTGGATGTGAAAAGTGGGTTATAGTAAGCGTGTATGCACCTGGAGAAGAGAGAAGTGTAGAGGAGAGAGAGAGATTTTGGGAAATGTTGAGTGAATGCGTAGGGAGTTTTGAATCAAGTGTGAAAGTAATGGTGGTTGGGGATTTCAATGGTAAAGTGGGTAAAAATGTTATGGAGGGAGTAGTAGGTAAATTTGGGGTGCCAGGGGTAAATGTAAATGGGGAGCCTTTAATTGAGTTATGTGTAGAAAGAAATTTGGTAATAAGTAATACATATTCTTTGAAAAAGAGGATAAATAAATATACAAGGTATGATGTAGCACGTAATGAAAGTAGTTTGTTAGATTATGTATTGGTGGATAAAAGGTTGATGGGTAGGCTCCAGGATGTACATGTTTATAGACGGGCAACTGATATATCAGATCATTATTTAGTTGTAGCTACAGTTAGAGTAAGAGGTAGATGGGAAAAGAGGAAGGTGGCAACAACAAGTAAGAGGGAGGTGAAAGTGTATAAACTAAGGGAGGAGGAAGTTCGGGCGAGATATAAGCGACTATTGGCAGAAAGGTGGGCTAGTGCAAAGATGAGTAGTGGGGGGGGTTGAAGAGGGTTGGAATAGTTTTAAAAATGCAGTATTAGAATGTGGGGCAAAAGTTTGTGGTTATAGGAGGGTGGGGGCAGGAGGAAAGAGGAGTGATTGGTGGAATGATGAAGTAAAGGGTGTGATAAAAGAGAAAAAGGTAGCTTTCGAGAGGTTTTTACAAAGCAGAAGTGTTATAAGAAGAGCAGAGTATATGGAGAGTAAAAGAAAGGTGAAGAGAGTGGTGAGAGAGTGCAAAAGGAGAGCAGATGAAAGAGTGGGAGAGGCACTGTCAAGAAATTTTAATGAAAATTTGAAAAAATTTTGGAGTGAGTTAAACAAGTTAAGAAAGCCTAGGGAAAGTATGGATTTGTCCGTTAAAAACAGAGTAGGGGAGTTAGTAGATGGGGAGAGGGAGGTATTAGGTAGATGGCGAGAATATTTTGAGGAACTTTTAAATGTTGAGGAAGAAAGGGAGGCGGTAATTTCATGCACTGGCCAGGGAGGTATACCATCTTTTAGGAGTGAAGAAGAGCAGAATGTAAGTGTGGTGGAGGTACGTGAGGCATTACGTAGAATGAAAGGGGGTAAAGCAGCTGGAACTGATGGGATCATGACAGAAATGTTAAAAGTAGGGGGGGATATAGTGTTGGAGTGGTTGGTACTTTTGTTTAATAAATGTATGAAAGAGGGGAAGGTACCTAGGGATTGGCGGAGAGCATGTATAGTCCCTTTATATAAAGGGAAAGGGGACAAAAGAGATTGTAAAAATTATAGAGCAATAAGTTTACTGAGTATACCAGGAAAAGTATACGGTAGGGTTATAACTGAAAGAATTAGAGGTAAGACAGAATGTAGAATTGCGGATGAGCAAGGAGGCTTCAGAGTGGGTAGGGGATGTGTAGATCAAGTGTTTACATTGAAGCATATATGTGAACAGTATTTAGATAAAGGTAGGGAAGTTTTTATTGCATTTATGGATTTAGAAAAGGCATATGATAGAGTGGATAGAGGAGCAATGTGGCAGATGTTGCAAGTTTATGGAATAGGTGGTAAGTTACTAAATGCTGTAAAGAGCTGTTATGAGGATAGTGAGGCTCAGGTTAGGGTGTGTAGAAGAGAGGGAGACTACTTCCCGGTAAAAGTAGGTCTTAGACAGGGATGTGTAATGTCACCATGGTTATTTAATACATTTATAGATGGGGTTGTAAAAGAAGTAAATGCTAGGGTGTTCGGGAGAGGGGTGGGATTAAATTATGGGGAATCAAATTCAAAATGGGAATTGACACAGTTACTTTTTGCTGATGATACTGTGCTTATGGGAGATTCTAAAGAAAAATTGCAAAAGTTAGTGGATGAGTTTGAGAATGTGTGTAAAGGAATAAAGTTGAAAGTGAACATAGAAAAGAGTAAGGTGATGAGGGTATCAAATGATTTAGATAAAGAAAATTGGGGAGGAGGAGTATGGAAGAAGTGAATGTTTTCAGATACTTGGGAGTTGACGTGTCGGCGGATGGATTTATGAAGGATGAGGTTAATCATATTATTGATGAGGGAAAAAAGGCGAGTGGTGCGTTGAGGTATATGTGGAGTCAAAAAACGTTATCTATGGAGGCAAAGAAGGGAATGTATGAAAGTATAGGAGTACCAACACTCTTATATGGATGTGAAGCTTGGGTGGTAAATGCAGCAGCGAGGAGACGGTTGGAGGCAGTGGAGATGTCCTGTCTAAGGGCAATGTGTGGTGTAAATATTATGCAGAAAATTCAGAGTGTGGAAATTAGGAGAAGGTGTGGAGTTAATAAAAGCATTAGTCAGAGGGCAGAAGAGGGGTTGTTGAGGTGGTTTGGTCATTTAGAGAGAATGGATCAAAGTAGAATGACACGGAAAGCATATAAATCTATAGGGGAAGGAAAGAGGGGTAGGGGTCGTCCTCGAAAGGGTTGGAAAGAGGGGGTAAAGGAGGTTTTGTGGGCGAGGGGCTTGGACTTCCAGCAAGCGTGCATGAGCGTGTTAGATAGAGTGAATGGAGACGAATGATACTTGGGACCTGACGATCTGTTGGAGTGTGAGCAGGGTAATATTTAGTGAAGGGATTCAGGGAAACCGGTTATTTTCATATAGTTGGACTTGAGTCCTGGAAATGGGAAGTACAATGCCTGCACTTTAAAGGAGGGGTTTGGGATATTGGCAGTTTGGAGGGATATGTTGTGTATCTTTATACGTATATGCTTCTAAACTGTTGTATTCTGAGCACCTCTGCAAAAGCAGTGATAATGTGTGAGTGTGGTGAAAGTGTTGAATGATGATGAAAGTATTTTCTTTTTGGGGATTTTCTTTCTTTTTTGGGTCACCCTGCCTCGGTGGGAGACGACCGACTTGTTGAAAAAAAAAAAAAAAAAAAGTGTACCTATGAGATAGAGGTAGAGACAGACAGACAGAAACAGATAGAGATAGAGACAGACAGAGACAGGCATAGATAGAGACAGCCAACCGGCCAGCCGGCCAGCCAGCCAGCCACCCAACCAGCCAGCCACCCGGCCAGCCAGCCAGCCACCCGGTCTGCCAAACACGTATTACACACAGTCAAGAATTGTTTCTCTTTACTTAGGGAATAGGTAATAGGACATTCTGGCAGGATGACACTATTAGTGGTATCAAAATGAAAGGTTGTTGCACAAATGTTGCACATGGGTTATTATCAAGGTATTTGATATTTCCTCAACTACTTGTGGCCATATCCATCTCAAGGCCACTAAACTCAGGCCAACATCACTTTCCTTTTTAAAAGGGAGTGTTAATACGACATGACATCAGTGAGTCCCTGGTGTTTGCCATACTCTTTGCTCTAGCTGGTACTCAATTGAACTGGTGCTCCCACAAGGTACTAAGTGGTCCTAGATTTTTTTAATACTGGGCACACCGAGTGTTAAGACCCATTCTATCCTAACCAGACAACTCGGGCCAATCGTCCCAAATTTGGAGGCAGGAAAAAGAAAAAATTGATCTACGTTTGGAGCGCTAGCGGTAAGAACGTAGATCTACATTTGGACAGTTAAGGGGTTAAAGGAGGGGTTTGGTACATTGGCTGTTTGGAGTGACATCTAAATTGTCGTATCTGAGCGTCTTTGCAAAGACAGTGATTACATGTGTATGACACTGAAAGTGTTGAATGATGGTAAAAGTGTTTCTTTCTTTTTGGGGTCACCCCTGCCTTGGTGAAAAATGGCCAAGTTAAAAGAAAATGTCAATCGTTAAACCCATGTTGATCATTTAAAGCAAAGACTGGAAGTTCATTCCTCCATCTGCTGAGATGTTTGCACTTCAGTTGACCTCCAAATTACGTGTTAACAAATTTCAAAGTGTAGGTTAAGAACTTACTCCAAGATAATGTGCATTCTTAAAGTTTATGTCCCTAGATATTCTTTATCAGGAATTTATCTCATCCGTTAGTCCTGTTTTTAAGAGAAACTTTTCCCATATTATTGGAAATCTTGGTCTAATACTTTCTGCTTCTTCATTTCCTTGTAATTCTTCATTTAACCACTTCAGAAAAGCTTCTCCAAGTTCCTGAAAATATAAATACAGCACTGTTTTTAAAGCCATTAATTATCTTTAAACTTAAAAGGAAAAAAATTTTTTTTTTTTTCAACAAGTCGGCCATCTCCCACAGAGACAGGGTGACTCAAAAAGAAAGAAAATCCCCAAAAAGAAAATACTTTCATCATCATTCAACACTTTCACCTCACTCACACATAATCACTGTTTTTGCAGAGGTGCTCAGAACACAACAGTTTAGAAGCACATACGTATAAAGATACACAACATATCCCTCCAAACTGCTAATATCCCAAAACCCCTCCTTTAGAGTGCAGGCATTGTACTTCCCATTTCCAGGACTCAAGTCCGGCTATACAAAAATAACCGGTTTCCTGAATCCCTTCACTAAATATTACCCTGCTCACACTCCAACAGATCGTCAGGTCCCAAATACCATTCATCTCCATTCACTCCTATCAAACACGCTCATACACGCCTGCTGGAAGTCCAATCCCCTCGCCCACAAAACCTCCCTTACCCCTTCCTTCCAACCTTTTCGAGGACGACCCCTACCCCGCCTTTCTTCTCCTACAGATTTAAATGCTCTCCATGTCATTCTACTTTGATCCATTCTATCTAAATGACCAAACCACCTCAACAACCCCTCTTCAGCCCTCTGACTAATACTTTTATTAACTCCACACCTTCTCCTAATTTCCACACTCCGAATTTTCTGCACAATACAGTGGACCCCGGCCTAACGTTGGCATCACATAACGTTAAATCCGCCTAGCGATACATTTTAACGCTAAAATTTTGCCTCGCCTAGCGCTAAAAAACTCGCTCAACGCAATTCGTCCGACAAGCGTCCATGTGCGGCCTGAGCCCGCCTCACTTGTTCCGCCGGTGGTATTGTTTACAAGCCAGCCTCTGCGGTCACATCCAAGCATACAATCGGAACATTTCGTATTATTACAGCGTTTTTAGTGATTTCACCTGCAAAATAAGTGACCATGGACCCAAGAAAGCTTCTAGTGCCAACCCTACAGGAATAAGGGTGAGAATTACTATGGATATGAAGAAAGAGATCATTGCTAAGTATGAAAGTGGAGTGCGTGTCTCCGAGCTGGCCAGGCTGTACAGTAAACCCCAATCAACCATCGCTACTATTGTGGCCAAGAAAATGGCAATCAAGGAAGCTGTTCTTGCCAAAGGTGCAACTTTGTTTTCAAAACAGAGATCCCAAGTGATAGAAGATGTTGAGAGACTGTTATTGGTGTGGATAAACGAAAAACAGATAGCAGGAGATAGCATCTCTCAAGCAATCATAAGTGAAAAGGCTAGGAAGTTGCATGAGGATTTAATTAGAAAAATGCCTGCAACTAGTGATGATGCGAGTGAATTTAAGCCCAGCAAAGGTTGGTTTGAGAGATTTAAGAAGCATAGTGGCATACATAGTGTGATAAGGCATGGTGAGGCTGCCAGTTTGGACCACAAAGCAGCTGAAAAATATGTGCATGAATTCAAGGGGTACATAGACAGTGAAGGACTGAAACCTGAACAAGTGTTTAATTGTGACGAAACAGGCCTGTTTTGGAAGAAAATGCCAAGTAGGACCTACATTACTGAGGAGGAAAAGGCACTCCCAGGACATAAGCCTATGAAAGACAGGCTTACTCTGTTAATGTGTGCCAATGCTAGTGGTGATTGCAAAGTGAAGCCTTCATTGGTGTATCACTCTGAAACTCCCAGAGCGTTCAGGCAAAAGAATATCCTCAAGGCTAATTTGTGTGTGCTGTGGAGGGCAAACAGTAAGGCATGGGTCACTAGGGACTTTTTCTAAGACTGGTTACACCATGCATTTGCCCCCACAGTGAAAAATTACCTAATTGAAAATAAATTAGACCTTAAGTGCCTCCTGGTGTTAGACAATGCCCCTGGTCATCCTACAGACTTGGCAGAGTGACTTTGTGGGGACATGAGCTTCATTAAGGTCAAGTTTTTGCCTCCTAATACCACTCCTCTCCTGCAGCCCATGGACCAGCAGGTCATTTCCATCTTCATGAAACTGTATACAAAAGCTCTATTTGAAAGGTGCTTTGTAGTGACCTCAGAAACTCAATTGACTCTTAAGAGAGTTTTGGAGAGATCACTTTAATATCCTCAATTGTGTAAACCTTACAGGTAAGGCTTGGGAGGGAGTGACTAAGAGGACCCTGAACTCTGCTTGGAAAAAACTGTGGCCAGAATGTGTAGACAAAAGGGATTTTGAAGGATTTGAGGCTAACCCTGAGAAGCATATGACAGTTGAGGAATCAACTGTAGCACTGGGGAAGTCCTTGGGGTTGGAGGTTAGTGGGGAAGATGTGGAAAAGTTGGTGGAGGAGTACAATGAAGAACTAACCACTGATGAGCTGCTAGATCATCTTCAACAGCAAGAGGCCACACCTGAGGAAACTGCTTCGGAGAAGGGGAGAGAGAAATTGAAGAAGTTGCCTACTTCAAAGATTAAGGAAATATGTGCAATGTGGCTTAAAGTGCAAACCTTTATGGATGAAAATCACCCTCAGACAGCTATTGCAAGCCGTGCTGGTGACTATTACACTGACAATGTTGTGAAACACTTTAGGAAAGTCATAACGAAATGAGAGGTACAGACCTCTATGGACAGATATGTTGTGCGACAGAAGTCCAGTGGCTCTGAAGCTGGTCCTAGTGGCATTAAAAGAAGAAGGGAAGTAACCCCGGAAAAGGACTTGACACCAAGTCCTAATGGAAGGGGATTCCCCTTCTAAACACTAAGACCATCAACACTCTCCCCTCCTCCCATCCCATCAATCATCACCAGATCTTCAATAAAGGTAAGTGTCATGTAACTGTGCATGTCTTCTTCAGTTTGTGTGTATTAAAATTAATATTTCATGTGGTAAAAATTTTTTTTTTCATACTTTTGGGTGTCTTGCACGGATTAATTTGATTTCCATTATTTCTTATGGGGAAAATTAATTCGCCTAACGATAATTTCACCTAACATTGAGCTCTCAGGAACGGATTAATAGTATTATGCGAAGGTCCACTGTATTTACACCACACATTGCCCTTAGACAGGACATCTCCACTGCCTCCAACCGTCTCCTCGCTGCTGTATTTACAACCCAAGCTTCACACCCATATAAGTGAGTTGGTACCACTATAATTTCGTACATTCCCTTCTTTGCCTCCATAGATAAAGTTTTTTGTCTCCACATATACCTTAATGCACCACTCACCTTTTTTCCTTCATCAATTCTATGATTAACCTCATCCTTCATAAATCCATCCGCTGACACGTCAACTCCCAAGTATCTGAAAACATTCACTTCCATACTCCTACTCCCCAATTTGATATCCAATTTTTTTTTATCTAAATCATTTGACACCCTCATCACCTTACTCTTTTCTATGTTCACTTTCAACTTTCTACCTTTACACACACTCCCAAACTCATCCACTAACCTTTGCAATTTTTCTTTAGAATCTCCCATAAGCACAGTATCATCAGCAAAAAGGAACTGTGTCAATTTCCATTATGTATTTGATTTCCCATAATTTAATCCCACCCCTCTCCCAAACACCCTAGCATTTACTTCTTTTACAACCCCATCTATAAATATATTAAACAACCATGGTGAGATTACACATCCCTGTCTAAGACCTACTTTTACCGGGAAGTAGTCTCCCTCTCTTCTACACACCCTAACCTAAGCCTCACTATCCTCATAAAAACTCTTTACAGCATTTAGTAACTTACCACCTATTCCAAATACTTGCAACATCTGCCACATTGCTCCCCTATCCCCTCTATCATATGCCTTTTCTAAATCTATAAATGCAATGAAAACTTCCCTACCTTTATCTAAATACTGTTCACATATATGCTTCAATGTAAACACATGATCTACACATCCCCTATCCACTCTGAAACCTCCTTGCTCATCTGCAATCCTACATTCTGTCTTACCTCTAATTCTTTCAATAATAACCCTACCGTACACTTTTCCTGTTTTACTCAATAAACTTATTCCTCTATAATTTTTACAATCTCTTTTGTCCCCTACCCTTTATATAAAAGGACTATACATGCTCTCTGCCAATCCCTAGGTACCTTCCCTTCTTTCATACATTAAACAAAAGTACCAACCACTCCAACACTACATCCCCCCCTGCTTTTAACATTTCTGTTGTGATCCCATCAGTTCCAGCTGCTTTACCCCCTTTCATTTTATGTAATGCCTCACGTACCTCCCCCACACTTACATTCTGCTCTTCTTCACTCCTAAAAGATGGTATACCTCCCTGGCCAGTGCATGAAATTGCCGCCTCCCTTTCTTCCTCAACATTTAAAGGTTCCTCAAAATATTCTCGCCATCTACCTAATACCTCCCTCTCCCCATCTACTAACTCCCCTACTCTGTTTTAAACTGACAAATCCATACGTTCCATAGGCTTTTTTAACTTGTTTAACTCACTCCAAAATTGTTTCAAATTTTCATTAAAATTTCTTGACAGTGCCTCTCCCACTCTTTCATCTGCTCTCCTTTTGCACTCTCTCACCACTCTCTTTTACTCTCCATATACTCTGCTCTTCTTATAACACTTCTGCTTTGTAAAAACCTCCTATAACCCCCACCCTCCTATAACCACAAACTTCTGCCCCACATTCTAATACTGCATTTTTAAAACTATTCCAACCCTCTTCAACCCCCCCACTACTCATCTTTGCACTAGCCCACCTTTCTGCCAATAGTCGCTTATATCTCACCCGAACTTCCTCCTCCCTTAGTTTATACACTTTCACTTCCCTCCTACTTGTTGTTGCCACCTTCCTCTTGTCCCATCTACCTCTTACTCTAACTGTAGCTATAACTAAATAATGATCCAATATATCAGTTGCCCCTCTATAAATATGTACATCCTGGAGCCTACCCATTAACCTTTTATCCACCAATACATAATCGAACAAACTACTTTCATTACGTGCTACATCATACCTTGTATATTTATTTATCCTCTTTTTCATAAAATATGTATTACTTATTATCAAATCTCTTTCTACACATAGCTCAATTAAAGGCTTCCCATTTACATTTACCCCTGGCACCCCAAATTTACCTACTACTCCCTCCACAACATTTTTACCCACTTTTGCATTGAAATCCCCAACCACAAGTACTCTCACACTTGGTTCAAAACTCCCCACGCATTCACTCAACATTTCCCAAAATCTCTCTCTCTCTCCTCTACACTTCTCTCTTCTCCAGGTGCATATACACTTACTATAACCCACTTTTCACATCCAACCTTTATTTTACTCCACATAATCCTTGAATTAATATATTTATAGTCTCTCTTTTCCTGCCATATCTTATCCTTCAACATTATTGCTACTCCTTCTTTAGCTCTAACTCTATTTGAAACCCCTGACCAAATCCCATTTATTCCTCTCCACTGAAACTTTCACACCCCCTTCAGCTTTGTTTCACTTAAAGCCAGGACATCCAGCTTCTTCTCATCATAACTTCCACAATCATCTCTTTCTTATCATTTGCACAACATCCACGCACATTCAGACTTCCCACTTTGACAGTTTTCTTCTTCTTATTCTTTTTAGTAATCTTTACAGGAAAAGGGGTTACTAGCCCATTGTTACCGGCATTTTAGTTGACTTTTACAACACGCATGGCTTACGGAGGAAAGATTCTTATTCCACTTCCCCATGGATATAAAAGGAAAAGTAATAAGACCAAGAACTATTAAGATAAAATCAATGAAATCTCAGATGAGTGTGTATAAATACACATGTACATGTATGTGTAGTGTGACCTAAGTGTAAGTAGAAGTAGCAAGACATACCTGTAATCTTGCATATTTATGAGACAGACAAAAAAAAAACACCAGCAATCCTACCATCATGTAAAACAATTACAGGCTTTTGTTTTACATTCACTTAGCAGGACGGCAGTACCTCCCTGGGTGGTTGCTGTCTACCAACCTACTACCTATTACAGTAAATTACAGTACATTACAGTATATTACAGTAAACTACAGTACAGCATAAAAAATTAGAGGTAGAAAAACATTATTAAAATTACAGTATCTGTTACAAACCTGATGAGAAATCTTTAAGTTGAACAAAAGTCATTAAAAAAATCTGACTATTGCCTTTTACTGAAAATCAGATTTTTTCAATTAACAATCCATTTTTATTACAAATAGTTGGTTGGTAGACAGCAGCCGCCCAGGGAGGTACTACCGTCCTGCCAAGTGAATGTAAAATGAAAGCCTGTAATTGTTTTACATGATAGGATTGCTGGTGTTTTTTCCTGTCTCATAAACATGCAAGGTTTCAGGTACGTCTTGCTACTTCTGCTTACACTTAGGTCACACTACACATACATGTACAAGCATATGTATACATACCCCTCTGGGTTTTCTTCTATTTTCTTACTAGTTCTTGTTCTTGTTTATTTCCTCTTATCTCCACGGGGAAGTGGAACAGAATTCTTCCTCCGTAAGCTATGCGTGTTGTAAGAGGCGACTAAAATGCCAGGAGCAAGGGGCTAGTAACCCCTTCTCCTGTATATATTACTAAATGTGAAAGGACAAACTTTTGTTTTTCCTTATGGGCCACCCCGCCTCGGTGGGATACGGCCGGTGTGTTGAAAGAAGAAAGAAAGAATTTTGCTTACATTTTTCTCTCATAAGTGTATCATTAAAAACTCGGAATGTATAAAGGGGACATATTTTCCATTGCTTTCACAGTAATATGATATAAAGAATAAAAAGGCTCTTAAATTTTTATTATTTTCTTTCAAGTATCTGAGAAAATGAATTCTCTATCAATTCAAATGCATCAATTAATTTACGTAGCAAAACTAATTACACAAAACCAAGACAAATACTGTATGAAATTCTTCTACAACCAAGTTTCATAAATCTCTAGGCTTCCCTAGTAGGTTGGTAGACAGCAACCACCCAGGGAAGTACTACCGTCCTGCCAGATGACTGTGAAACAGAAACCTGTAACTGTTTTGCATGATGGTAGGATTGCTGGTTTCTTTTTCTGTCTCATAAACACGCTAGATAACAGGGATATCTTGCTACTCCTACTTACACTTTGGTCACACATCACAGACACGCACATGCATATATATATACATACATCTAGGTTTTTCTCCTTTTTCTAAATAGCTCTTGTTCTTCTTTATTTCTTCTATTGTCCATGGGGAAGTGGAAAAGAATCTTTCCTCCGTAAGCCATGCGTGTCGTATGAGGCGACTAAAATGCCGGGAGCAATGGGCTAGTAACCCCTTCTCCTGTAGACATATACTAAAAAAGAGAAGAAGAAAAACTTTATAAAACTGGGATGCTTGAATGTGCATGGATGTAGTGCAGATGACAAGAAACAGATGATTGCTGATGTTATGAATGAAAAGAAGTTGGATGTCCTGGCCCTAAGCGAAACAAAGCTGAAGGGGGTAGGGGAGTATCGGTGGGGGGAAATAAATGGGATTAAATCTGGAGTATCTGAGAGAGTTAGAGCAAAGGAAGGGGTAGCAGTAATGTTGAAGGAACAGTTATGGAAGGAGAAAAGAGAATATGAATGTGTAAATTCAAGAATTATGTGGATTAAAGTAAAGGTTGGGTGCGAAAAGTGGGTCATAATAAGTGTGTATGCACCTGGAGAAGAGAGGAATGTAGAGGAGAGAGAGATTTTGGGAGATGTTAAGTGAATGTATAGGAGCCTTTGAACCAAGTGAGAGAGTAATTGTGGTAGGGGATCTGAATGCTAAAGTAGGAGAAACTTTTAGAGAGGGTGTGGTAGGTAAGTTTGGGGTGCCAGGTGTAAATGATAATGGGAGCCCTTTGATTGAACTTTGTATAGAAAGGGGTTTAGTTATAGGTAATACATATTTTAAGAAAAAGAGGATAAATAAGTATACAAGATATGATGTAGGGTGAAATGATAGTAGTTTGTTGGATTATGTATTGGTAGATAAAAGACTGTTGAGTAGACTTCATGATGTACATGTTTATAGAGGGGCCACAGATATATCAGATCACTTTCTAGTTGTAGCTACACTGAGAGTAAAAGGTAGATGGGATACAAGGAGAATAGAAGCATCAGGGAAGAGAGAGGTGAAGGTTTATAAACTAAAAGAGGAGGCAGTTAGGGTAAGATATAAACAGCTACTGGAGGATAGATGGGCTAATGAGAGCATAGGCAATGGGGTCGAAGAGGTATGGGGTAGGTTTAAAAAATGTAGTGTTAGAGTGTTCAGCAGAAGTTTGTGGTTACAGGAAAGTGGGTGCGAGAGGGGAGAGGAGCGATTGGTGCAATGATGATGTAAAGAGAGTAGTAAGGGAGAAAAAGTTAGCATATGAGAAGTTTTTACAAAGTAGAAGCGATGCAAGGAGAGAAGAGTATATGGAGAAAAGGAGAGAGGTTAAGAGAGTGGTGAAGCAATGTAAAAAGAGAGCAAATGAGAGAGTGGGTGAGATGTTATCAACAAATTTTGTTGAAAATAAAAAAAAGTTTTGGAGTGAGATTAACAAGTTAAGGAAGCCTAGAGAACAAATGGATTTGTCAGTTAAAAATAGGAGAGGAGAGTTATTAAATGGAGAGTTAGAGGTATTGGGAAGATGGAGGGAATATTTTGAGGAATTGTTAAATGTTGATGAAGATAGGGAAGCTGTGATTTCGTGTATAGGGCAAGGAGGAATAACATCTTGTAGGAGTGAGGAAGAGCCAGTTGTGAGTGTGGGGGAAGTTCGTGAGGCAGTAGGTAAAATGAAAGGGGGTAAGGCAGCCGGGATTGATGGGATAAAGATAGAAATGTTAAAAGCAGGTGGGGATATAGCTTTGGAGTGGTTGGTGCAATTATTTAATAAATGTATGGAAGAGGGTAAGGTTAGGTACCTAGGGATTGGCAGAGAGCATGCATAGTTCCTTTTTATAAAGGCAAAGGGGACAAAAGAGAGTGCAAAAATTATAGGGGGATAAGTCTGTTGAGTATACCTGGTAAAGTGTATGGTAGAGTTATTATTGAAAGAATTAAGAGTAAGACGGAGAATAGGATAGCAGATGAACAAGGAGGCTTTAGGAAAGGTAGGGGGTGTGTGGACCAGGTGTTTACAGTGAAACATATAAGTGAACAGTATTTAGATAAGGCTAAAGAGGTCTTTGTGGCATTTATGGATTTGGAAAAGGCGTATGACAGGGTGGATAGGGGGGCAATGTGGCAGATGTTGCAGGTGTATGGTGTAGGAGGTAGGTTACTGAAAGCAGTGAAGAGTTTTTACGAGGATAGTGAGGCTCAAGTTAGAGTATGTAGGAAAGAGGGAAATTATTTCCCAGTAAAAGTAGGCCTTAGACAAAGATGTGTGATGTCACCGTGGTTGTTTAATATATTTATAGATGGGGTTGTAAGAGAAGTAAATGCGAAGGTCTTGGCAAGAGGCGTGGAGTTAAAAGATAAAGAATCACACATAAAGTGGGAGTTGTTACAGTTGCTCTTTGCTGATGACACCGTGCTCTTGGGAGATTCTGAAGAGAAGTTGCAGAGATTGGTGGATGAATTTGGTAGGGTTTGCAAAAGAAGAAAATTAAAAGTGAATACTGGAAAGAGTAAGGTTATGAGGATAACAAAAAGATTAGGTGATGAAAGATTGGATATCAGATTGGAGGGAGAGAGTATGGAGGAGGTGAATGTATTCAGATATTTGGGAGTGGACGTGTCAGCAGATGGGTCTATGAAAGATGAGGTGAATCATAGAATTGATGAGGGGAAAAGGGTGAGTGCTGCACTTAGGAGTCTTTGGAGACGAAGAGGGGAATGTATGAGAGTATAGTTTTACCAACGCTCTTATATGGGTGTGAAGCATGGGTGATGAATGTTGCAGCGAGGAGAAGGCTGGAGGCAGTGGAGATGGCATGTCTGAGGGCAATGTGTGGTGTGAATATAATGCAGAGAATTCGTAGTTTGGAAGTTAGGAGGAGGTGCGGGATTACCAAAACTGTTGTCCAGAGGGCTGAGGAAGGGTTGTTGAGGTGGTTCGGACATGTAGAGAGAATGGAGCGAAACAGAGTGACTTCAAGAGTGTATCAGTCTGTAGTGGAAGGAAGGCGGGGTAGGGGTCGGCCTAGGAAAGGTTGGAGGGAGGGAGTAAGGAGGTTTTGTGTGCGAGGGGCTTGGACTTCCAGCAGGCATGCGTGAGCGTGTTTGATAGGAGTGAATGGAGACAAATGGTTTTTAATACTTGACGTGCTGTTGGAGTGTGAGCAAAGTAACATTTATGAAGGGGTTCAGGGAAACCGGCAGGCCGGACTTGAGTCCTGGATATGGGAAGTACAGTGCCTGCACTCTGAAGGAGGGGTGTTAATGTTGCAGTTTAAAAACTGTAGTGTAAAGCACCCTTCTGGCAAGACAGTGATGGAGTGAATGATGATGAAAGTTTTTCTTTTTTGGGCCACCCTGCCTTGGTGGGAATCGGCCAGTGTGATAATAAAAAAAAAATAGAACTTTTGTAAAAGAAAAACTAAAATTTAATACTAATCCTTACCTTCCAACTTTTTAAGTAAGAATCTGAGAATTTCAGCCAAGGCTGAAGTTCTTCTAATCGTTTTTGTGTTTTTAGAATATTGTCTTCTAAATTCCAACTATGACGCTTCTTTCTGGTTATAAAACAGTAGGCAGCTTTCTCTCTCAGTGCCCTAATCATTATATACCAAAATGTTTTTGATTTTGCTATTCCAATGGTTTCTTCAGCCTTATTAAGAAAATATAAGACTTCTCCCTCTTTATGCAGTTCACCTCGAACCTGTACAAGAGAAAAATATACAGCATTAAGAAAGTCAGAATCTACAAAAAATTGGACCACAACCTACATTTATAATGCAACACTATGTATTCAACACAGTGCACTGACTAGAAATGAATGTACTGTAGCCAAACGTGAGGATATGAAAATGAAATCGACAATTTAAAAAATACAGTGGACCCCCGGTTCGCGATGCCATCGGTATCCAATAAATCCGGTATTCGATGCATTTTAATGCAAAAATTTTGCCTCGGCTCCCGTTAAAATCCCGGTATACGATTCGTCCGAGACGTGTCCATATGTGTGCCAGTGTTTACAAGCCAGCCAGTGTGCTCGCATCTAAGGATACAATCGGTACATTCCATATTATCAGTGTTTTTGGTGCTTGTTTCTGCAAAATAAATCACCATGGGCCCCAAGAAAGCTTCTAGTGCCAACCCTTCGAGAAAAAGGGTGCTAATGACTATTGAAATGAAGAAAGAGATAATTGCAAAGTACGAAAGTGGAGTGCGTGTGTTGGAGCTGGCCAGGTTGTATACAAAACCCCAATCAACCATCTCTACTATAGTGACCAGGAAAACAGCAATCAAGGAAGCTGTTGTTGCAAAAGATGCAACTGTGATTACAAAACAGCGACTGCAAGTGTTAAAAGATGTTGAGAGACTTATTGGTGTGGATAAATGAAGAACAGATAGCAGGAGATAGCATCTCTCAAGCGATCATTTGTGAAAAGGCTAGGCAGTTGCATGACGATTTGGTAAAGAAATTGCCTGCAACTAGTGGTGATGTGAGTGAATTTAAGGCCAGCAAAGGTTGGTTTGAAAGATTTAAGATTCGTAGTGGCATACATAGTGTGATTAGGCATAGTGAGGCTGCCAGTGACTCTGAAGCTGGTCTTAGTGGCATTAAAAGTAGAAGGGAAGTAACCCCGGAAAAGGACTTGCTACCTCAAGTCCTACTGGAAGGGGATTCCCCTTCTAAACAATAAGTTCGACACTCTCCCCTCCTCCCATCCCATCAATCATCACCAGATCTTCATTAAAGGTAAGTGTCATGTATTCTATTGTTAGTAGAGTACAGTACTACAAACTGTGCATGTCTTCTTCAGTTTGTGTGCATTAAACTTATTGTTTAATGTGTTAAAAAAAATTTTTCATACTTTTGGGTGTCTTGCACGGATTAATTTGATTTCCATTATTTCTTATGGAGAAAACTGATTCGCTTTTCGATAATTTTGGTTTACGATGAGCTCTCAGGAACGGATTAATATCGCAAACCGGGGGCCCACTGTATGTTAAACAAAGCATTCATACTCATAAACCTTCCTTCATAAGCCATGCGTGTCGTAAGAGGTGACTAAAGTGACAAGAGCAAGCACTAGTAACCTCTTCTCCTGTATAAATTACTAAATGTAAAAAGAGGAAAAACTTTATGAAGTACTTTTTCTTTTTTGGGTCACCCTACCTCAGTGGGAGATACCCGAGGTGTTAAAAAATTATTTACAATTTATTGGTTAACTGTTAATTATTTTCGTCACAGTATTGTGGCCTTTATTCTTAAAGAGAATTATAGAATCCAAAAGTAGTACAAGATTTAAAATAGATTAAGGCAGTGATAATACAGTAGATACTATATTAAAAATATATCAGGGTTTGTGAAATAAAAGTGAAAATAACATTAGATGAAGGGGATCAGTACTTGAAAATTTGCTGAATGACAAACACAGTATGCTGTATATACAAAAGCAACATATCCTTTTTAATGCAGAAGAATGGAGGATGTGTGTGTGAATGCATATGAAATATAACTATAAAAGTATTAGAATAAGAGTGGGTTTAAGAGGCCAGTTATATAAATACAAGAAAACATTAAATGTGTATAAAAGAACAGCAGTGAGAACACAAGAAAGGAATTATTTTCATGAAATTTGTTATTTAGCACCTGAGACCTTGCCAAGATAAACTGTTGTGTATGCTCTTTAAGATGCTTATGACTTTTTTTTTTTTTTACCACTCTGACTGTCACTTACTAAGGTAGGGTGTTGTGAAAAAAGAGGAAGCATTCACTATAATTCATTCAGCAGCTGTCTTGCCAGAAGTGTGCAGAAATCACAAGTCAAATGACTCTCCAAGCAGCAACTTCCACATCTCTCGAGTGTAGGGACTGTATTTCCAACCTTGATGACACTCCAACACATTAAATCCCTAAAACCCCTTTCAATTATGACATCTGCCTTTCCATCATCCTTTTCCCTTTTCATTATTGCTGAAGGAGTTTAAAGGACTATCCAAGATTGTTTTATATCAAGCCCTACCTCCTAGTGTCTAGTAAAGAAATATAGTAATGCAATAATCTGGGCAGTAATAGGGAAGGGACTAAGAGTTCCTTCTGGAAATAGAAAAAGAAAATACAAGTGCCAATCAAGTACAGTAAAGTGGATTTCCTGTTTAAATCTGGGCTGACATTACATCTACACCCTACCTTAGACAGCTTTCAGAGTTTCCCTACTGCCATAACAATTTTAAAAAGAGGAAACAGGAACTGATGTTCGGAGTCCAGGGGATAAAGTATAACGATAGTTGTCCCAGGAAGATAATGGGGTAAATTTGTCAGTAATTCTTTAGACAGGCCAAACCGCCTACACACCACCAAGGCTCACACAGAAGTCCAACCATAGTCCTAACTCAGGGATGCACAGTCATTTCACTTCTAGAGCCACATAGTGACCCATGAGCAGGGGCCACACTGGAAGACCAAATCATAAGCAGGGGGCACTGCATTTATGTAATATATAGTATAATTTTTTTTGAGTCTTTCACCTAAGTCTATAGTGAGAATAAACAATATATTTACCATTCTTAACAATGTAGAAGTAGCTTTTCTGTGGGATTTCTGACACTACTTCTGAAACTATTTCTTTTTTTGTTGGAATCCAATTTCATAGTTGCCAGTCATAGAATGGAGTGAAGACTGTCATCAATAAATCAATTGCAAATTTTTGATTTGTTGAGATTTAAGAGCCTGAATGCTGGCTCACAGATGTAAGTGGAGCCAAATAAGTATATGTAAGTAATTGCCTTTTCATGCAAATATGAACACTGATCTTGAGGCAACCACTTGAAGTAATTAAACAAGTTCCCTTCCACAAACTTTGAGCAAAGCACATTATAACTAGGAAGATCAGTTAAATCAATGAGGCTTCTAATTTAACGCTATCTATCAGAGACAGGTCTGCTGAACAGTTGTAGTCTTTTATGTTCTTTCTGGAGATCTCCAAAATGCTTGCAAAAAACCTCAAGAATTCCAATCTCCAACCTTTCTTGCATATTTTTCAGCTTTGTAATTCACACCATGCTTTTAATATTTTTCTCCACAACACACTGAAGGCCACAACTGTGCTACTCAAAATGGCATATGCAGCCCACAAGCCACCAATTGTGCATCCTTGGTCTTATTCCTTTTACACTGTCATTGTTCATTTTAGGGAGCTTAATTACTGTATCTATCACCCATTTCATATGTAAACATAAGATGAGGGGATTCCAAAGGTATTTTTTGTGCTCCACACACAACATTTGACTTTATCATCCACACCTATATTATTTATCACTGCTCATTTCCTCCCATATGCTAATACCAAGATTTTTTAACAATTATATTCTATAATTATCTGCTCCTACATAGTAAATGTCACTTGCATAGGTTAATGTTCAAATAAGATTCCACCATCCCCAGTGTACCATTTCAAGGCTACACATAGCAGTATTTAACTTTATATATTCAACCAATGATCTGGTGATATTTCTGCTCTACATCATTTTCTCCTTTAATGTATGCTTTTTTTTTTTTTTCAACAAGTCGGCCGTCTCCCACCAAGGCAGGGTGACCCAAAAAAGAAAGAAAATCCTCAAAAAGAAAATACTTTCATCATCATTCAACACTTTCACCACACTCGCACATTATCACTGTTTTTGCAGAGGTGCTCAGAATACAACAGTTTAGAAGCATACACATATAAAGATACACAACATATCCCTCCAAACTGCCAATATCCCAAACCCCTCCTTTAAAGTGCAGGCATTGTACTTCCCATTTCCAGGACTCAAGTCCGACTATATGAAAATAACTGGTTTCCCTGAATCCCTTCACTAAATATTACCCTGCTCACACTCCAACAGATCGTCAGGTCCCAAGTACCATTCGTCTCCATTCACTCCTATCTAACACACTCACGCACGCTTGCTGAAAGTCCAAGCCCCTTGCCCACAAAACCTCCTTTACCCCCTCTCTCCAACCCTTTCGAGGACGACCCCTACCTCGCCTTCCTTCCCCTATAGATTTATATGCTTTCCATGTCATTCTACTTTGATCCATTCTCTCTAAATGACCAAACCACCTCAACAACCCCTCTTCTGCCCTCTGTCTAATATTTTTATTAACTCCACACCTTTTCCTAATTTCCACACTCCGAATTTTCTGCATAATATTTACACCACACATTGCCCTTAAACAGGTAGGTAGTAGGTTGGTAGACAGCAACCACCCATGGAGGTACTACCGTCCTGCCAAGTGAGTGTAAAACGAAAGCCTGCAATTGTTTTACATGATGGTAGGATTGCTGATGTCTTTTGTCTGTCTCATAAATATGCAAGATTACAGGTATGTCTTGCTACTTTTACTTACACTTAGGTCACACTACACATACATGTACACATTTATTTATACACACTCATCTGAGTTTTCATTGATTTTATCTTAATAGTTCTTGGTCTTATTACTTTTCCTTTTATATCCATGGGGAAGTGGAATAAGAATCTTTCCTCCGTAAGCCATGCGTGTTGTAAAAGTCAACTAAAATGCCGGGAACAATGGGCTAGTAACCCCTTTTCCTGTAAAGATTACTAAAAAGAATAAGAAGAAGAAATGTATGCTTATGTCCTGTATATTTTGGGAATAATATATTATCACTGACTGCTGGGTACATAATGTTTACAAAATGCTTATGCAATATGAAATATATCCTTTGTAACATACCTTGTTTTGGTGGTTTATTACATCCTCTGTTGCTATTACTGAGTAGGAAGGAGTAGCAAATCCCAATGCAGATAACAGATTCAAAGTATGGTGTGGTGGCAGTGCAAGAAGGCTTGACTCCTCATTTTCACTATAAACAGGAGTGAATGAAATTACATTAAGTTGTGGCTGTTTCAAGTCATCTTTAAGCTTAATGATGTGTTGATGATCTGGCTGGAAAATCTCACAAACAGCAGTACACTTGGTGTGGTGCATTAAGCTGAACAGCAGGTGTCGATGCCTAGACTCCAACTCATACAATTTATTCCACACTGCTCTAGCCATAACCTGTGGAAACACAAGTACTGTATGACTATGTAAATGAAACATGACAAACCATGGTCAAAATATATTATAAGTGTCTAAAACAATGGTATGAATTTGGCTTTGAAATATTCACACAGTACAGAATGCATGTATACTGTGTATACGTCATTCTATTAAGCCAGAATTTAGTTTAGTGATTTTCATGATTATAACTACAGTGGACCCCCGCATAACGATTACCTCCGAATGCGACCAATTATATAAGTGTATTTATGTAAGTGCGTTTGTACATGTATGTTTGGGGGTCTGAAATGGACTAATCTACTTCACAATATTCCTTATGGGAATAAATTCGGTCAGTACTGGCACCTGAACATACTTATGGAGTGAAAAAATATCATTAACCGGGGCTCCACTGTATTACCCTGCCTCGGTGGGAGACGGCCGACTTGTTGGAAAAAAAAAAAAAAAAAAAACTTACTGATGGTAGGTAGTAGGCTGGTAGACAGCAACCACTCAGGGAGGTACTACCGTCCTGCCAAGCGAGTGTAAAACAAAAACATGTAAGTGTTTTACATGATGGTAGGATTGCTGGTGTCTTTTTTCTGTCTCATAAACATGCAAGATTTCTGGTACGTCTTGCTACTTCTTCTTACACTTAGGTGCAAAGAAAATGATAGGATGGATAATGAGAACTTTCAAAACGAGAGATGCCAACCCCATGATGATCCTTTTCAAATCACTTGTTCTCTCTAGGCTGGAATACTGCTGTACATTAACATCTCCATTCAAAGCAGGTGAAATCGCAGATCTAGAGAGTGTACAGAGATCCTTTACTGCACGTATAAGTTCTGTCAAGCACCTTAACTACTGGGAACACTTGGAAGCACTTGACTTGTACTCGTTGGAATGCAGGAGGGAGAGATATATCATAATCTACACTTGGAAAATCTTGGAAGGAATGGTCCCAAATCTGTACACAGAAATCACTCCCTACGAAAGTAAAAGACTGGGCAGGTGATGCAAAATGCCGCCAATAAAAAGTAGAGGCGCAATTGGTACACTAAGAGAAAACACCGTAAGTGTCCGGAGCCCAAAACTGTTCAACAGCCTCCCATCAAGCATTAGGGGAATTGCCAATAAACCCCTGGCTACCTTCAAGAGAGAGCTGGACAGATACCTAAAGTCAGTGCCGGATCAGCCGGGCTGTGGCTCGTACGTTAGACTGCGTGCGGCCAGCAGTAACAGCCTAGTTGATCAGGCCCTGATCCATCGGGAGGCCTGGTCATGGACCGGGCCGCGGCGGCGTTGATCCCCGGAATAACCTCCAGGTAACCTCCAGGTAGGTCACACTACACATACATGTACAAGCACACTTTTTTTTTTTTTTTTAACAAGTCGGCTGTCTCCCACCGAGGCAGGGTGACCCAAAAAAGAAAGAAAATCCCCAAAAAGAAAATACTTTCATCATTATTCAACACTTTCACCACACTCGCACATTATCACTGTTTTTGCAGAGGTGCTCAGAATACAACAGTTTAGAAGCATACACATATAAAGATACACAACATATCCCTCCAAACTGCCAATATCCCAAACCCCTCCTTTAAAGGGCAGGCATTGTACTTCCCATTTCCAGGACTCAAGTCCGACTATATGAAAATAACCGGTTTCCCTGAATCCCTTCACTAAATATTACCCTGCTCACACTCCAACAGATCGTCAGGTCCCAAGTACCATTCATCTCCATTCACTCCTATCTAACACGCTCACGCACGCTTGCTGGAAGTCCAAGCCCCTTGCCCACAAAACCTCCTTTACCCCCTCTCTCCAACCCTTTCGAGGATGACCCCTACCCCGCCTTCCTTCTCCTATAGATTTATATGCTTTCCATGTCATTCTACTTTGATCCATTCTCTCTAAATGACCAAACCACCTCAACAACCCCTCTTCTGCCCTCTAATACTTTTATTAACTCCACACCTTTTCCTAATTTCCACACTCCGAATTTTCTGCATAATATTTACACCACACATTGCCCTTAAACAGGACATCTCTACTGCCTCCAACCGTCTCCTTGCTGCTGCATTTACCACCCAAGCTTCACACCCATATAAGAGTGTTGGTACTACTATACTTTCATACATTCCCTTCTTTGCCTCCATAGATAACGTTTTTTGACTCCACATATACCTCAATGCACCACTCACCTTTTTTCCCTCATCAATTCTATGATTAACCTCATCCTTCATAAATCCATCCGCCGACACGTCAACTCCCAAGTATCTGAAAACATTCACTTCTTCCATACTCCTCCTCCCCAATTTGATATCCAATTTTTCTTTATCTAAATCATTTGACACCCTCATCACCTTACTCTTTTCTATGTTCACTTTCAACTTTCTACCTTTACACACATTCCCAAACTCATCCAGTAACCTTTGCAATTTTTCTTTAGAATCTCCCATAAGCACAGTATCATCAGCAAAAAATAACTGTGTCAATTCCCATTTTGAATTTGATTCCCCAAAATTTAATCCCACCCCTCTCCTGAACACCCTAGCATTTACTTCCTTTACAACCCCATCTATAAATATATTAAACAACCATGGTGACATTACACATCCCTGTCTAAGACCTACTTTTACCAGGAAGTAGTCTCCCTCTCTTCTACACACCCTAACCTGAGCCTCACTATCCTCATAAAAACTCTTCACAGCATTTAATAACTTACCACCTATTCCATATACTTGCAACATCTGCCACATTGCTCCTCTATCCACTCTATCATATGCCTTTTCTAAATCCATAAATGCAATAAAAACTTCCCTACCTTTATCTAAATACTGTTCACATATATGCTTCAATGTAAACACTTGATCTACACATCCCCTACCCACTCTGAAACCTCCTTGCTCATCCGCAATCCTACATTCTGTCTTACCTCTAATTCTTTCAATTATAACCCTACCGTACACTTTTCCTGGTATACTCAGTAAACTTATTCCTCTATAATTTTTACAGTGTCTTTTGTCCCCTTTCCCTTTACATAAAGGGACTATACATGCTCTCTGCCAATCCCTAGGTACCTTCCCCTCTTTCATACATTTATTAAACAAAAGTACCAACCACTCCAACACTATATCCCCCCCTGCTTTTAACATTTCTGTCATGATCCCATCAGTTCCAGCTGCTTTACCCCCTTTCATTTTATGTAATGCCTCACGTACCTCCCCCACACTTACATTCTGCTCTTCTTCACTCCTAAAAGATGGTATACCTCCCTGACCAGTGCACGAAATTACTGCCTCTGTTTCTTCCTTAACATTTAAAAGTTCCTCAAAATATTCTCGCCATCTACCTAATACCTCCATCTCCCCATCTACTAACTCCCCTACTCTGTTTTTAACTAACAAATCCATACTTTCCCTAGGCTTTCTTAACTTGTTTAACTCACTCCAAATTTTTTTCTTATTTTCATTAAAATTTCTTGACAGTGCCTCTCCCACTCTATCATATGCTCTCCTTTTGCACTTACTCACCACTCTCTTTACCTTTCTTTTACTCTCCATGTACTCTGCTCTTCTTATAACACTTCTGCTTTGTAAAAACCTCTCATAAGCTACCTTTTTCTCTTTTATCACACCCTTTACTTCATCATTCCACCAATCACTCCTCTTTCCTCCTGCCCCCACCCTCCTATACCCACAAACTTCTGCCCCACATTCTAATACTGCATTTTTAAAACTATTCCAACCCTCTTCAACCCCCCCACTACTCATCTTTGCACTAGCCCACCTTTCTGCCAATAGTCGCTTATATCTCACCCGAACTTCCTCCTCCCTTAGTTTATACACTTTCACCTCCCTCTTACTTGTTGTTGCCACCTTCCTCTTTTCCCATCTACCTCTTACTCTAACTGTAGCTACAACTAAATAATGATCCAATATATCAGTTGCCCCTCTATAAACATGTATATCCTGGAGCCTACCCATCAACCTTTTATCCACCAATACATAATCTAATAAACTACTTTCATTACGTGCTACATCATACCTTGTATATTTATTTATCCTCTTTTTCATAAAATATGTATTACTTATTACCAAATCTCTTTCTACACATAGCTCAATTAAAGGCTCCCCATTTACATTTACCCCTGGCACCCCAAATTTACCTACTACTCCCTCCATAACATTTTTACCCACTTTAGCATTGAAATCCCCAACCACCATTACTCTCACACTTGATTCAAAACTCCCCACGCATTCACTCAACATTTCCCAAAATCTCTCTCTCTCCTCTACACTTCTCTCTTCTCCAGGTGCATACACGCTTATTATAACCCACTTTTCACATCCAATCTTTATTTTACTCCACATAATCCTTGAATTAATACATTTATAGTCCCTCTTTTCCTGCCATAGCTTATCCTTCAACATTATTGCTACTCCTTCTTTAGCTCTAACTCTATTTGAAACCCCTGACCTAATCCCATTTATTTCTCTCCACTGAAACTCTCCCACCCACTTCAGCTTTGTTTCACTTAAAGCCAGGACATCCAGCTTCTTCTCATTCATAACATCCACAATAATCTCTTTCTTATCATCTACACAACATCCACGCACATTCAGACTTCCCACTTTGACAATTTTCTTCTTCTTATTCTTTTTAGTAATCTTTACAGGAAAAGGGTTTACTAGCCCATTGTTCCCGGCATTTTAGTTGACTTTTACAACACGCATGGCTTACGGAGGAAAGATTCTTATTCCACTTCCCCATGGATATAAAAGGAAAAGTAATAAGACCAAGAACTAATAAGATAAAATCAAAGAAAACTCAGATGAGTGTGTATATAAATATGTGTACATGTATGTGTAGTGTGACCTAAGTGTAAGTAGTAGCAGCAAGACATACCTGTAATCTTGCATATTTATGAGACAGACAAAAGACATCAGCAATCCTACCATCATGTAAAACAATCACAGGCTTTCGTTTTACACTCACTTGGCAGGACGGTAGTACCTCCCTGGGTGGTTGCTGTCTACCAACCTATTATACAAGCACACATATATATATATTCTCCATGGGGAAGTGGAACAGAATTCTTCCTCTGTAAGCCATGCGTGTCGTAAGAGGTGACTAAAATGCCGGGAGCAAGGGGCTAGTAACCCCTTCTCCTGTATATATTACTAAATTTAAAAGGAGAAACTTTATTTTTTTTTCTTTTGGGCCACCCCACCTCGGTGAGATACGGCTGGTATGTTGAAAGAAGAAAGTGTGTGTGTGTGTGTGTGTGTGTGTGTGTGTGTGTGTGTGTGTGTGTGTGTGTGTGTGTGTGTGTGTGTGTGTGTGTGTGTGTATGTATGTGTGTGTGTATGTATGTATGTGTGTGTGTGTGTGTGTGTGTGTGTGTGTGTGTGTGTGTGTGTGTGTGTGTGTGTGTGTGTGTGTGTGTGTGTGTGTGTGTGTGTGTGTGTGTGTGTGTGTGTGTGTGTGTGTGTGTGTGTGTGTGTGTGTGTGGTTGTATATATATATATATATATATATATATATATATATATATATATATATATATATATATATATATATATATATATATATATATATATATACATACACACACACCCCTCTGGATTTTCTTCTATTTTCTTACTAGTTCTTGTTTATTTCCTGTTATCTCCATGGGGAAGTGGAACAGAATTCTTCCTCCATAAGCCATGCGTGTTGTAAGAAGCGACTAAAATGCCGGGAGCAAGGGGCTAGTAACCCCTTCTGTATAAATTACTAAATTTAAAAAGAGAAACTTTCATTTTTCTTTTTTTTGGGCCACCCCGCCTCGGTGGGATACAGCCGGTTTGTTGAAAGAACTATTACTGATATTCATCTTGTACATGTATAACCATACCAATATATTCTTTAATCAATGTTCTAGTCTGGATCATCCTTCACATCTTAATATTTGTCACAAGTATGACTATATTGAAAAAAGTGTTTGTTATAAAAAAATATATTATAAAAAATCCTCTCAACTAACCTTAGCAACAGTGAATCTTTCTCCACTATACTGTTCAATGTCTTCTATTTTTCTAATCAACATGTGGACATTTTTGCTTCCAGTAATAAGACAGAAAAGACCCTCAATGTACCTGAAAAGATAAATGCCAAGTAATAATTCACCCATGATGATAACTGTAGTTTAAGCTCTCGTAAAGCAGTTGTTTCAATTAAGAATATTTTCTTTTTTTTTTCTCTTTTTAACTCTAGTAATAAATACAGGAGAAGGGCTTATAGCCCCTTGCTCCCGGCATGTTAGTCACCTCTTATGACACACATGGCTTACGGAGGAAGAATACTGTTCCACTTCCCCATGGAGATAAGAGGAAATAAACAAGAACAAGAACTAGTAAAGAAAACCCAGAGAGGGGCGTGTGTGTATATGTGCTTGTACATGCAAGTGTAGTATGACCTAAGTGTAAGTAGTAGTAGCAAGACATACCTGAAATCTTGCACGTTTTCTTCTTTCTTTCAACAAACCGGCCGTATCCCACCGAGGCAGGGTGGCCCAAAAAGAAAAACGAAAGTTTCTCTTTTTAAATTTAGTAATATATACAGGAGAAGGGGTTACTAGCCCCTTGCTCCTGGCATTTTAGTCGCCTCTTACAACACGCATAGCTTACGGAGGAAGAATTCTGTTCCACTTCCCTATGGAGGTAAGAGGAAATAAACAAGAACAGGAACTAGTAAGAAAATAGAAGAAAACCCAGAGGGGTGTGTATATATATGCTTGTACATGTATGTGTAGTGTGACCTAAGTGTAAATAGATGTAGCAAGACATACCTGAAACCTTGCATGTTTATGAGACAGATAAGAGCCACCAGCAATCCTACCATCATGTAGAAAGAACAATTACAGGCTTCTGTTTTACACTCACTTGGCAGGATGGTAGTACCTCCCTAGGCAGTTTCTGTCTACCAACCTACTACCTAGGTTTCTTTCTATTTTTTTTTTAATACGTCAGTCGTCTCCCACCGAGGCAGGGTGACCCAAAAAGAAAGAAAATCCCCAAAAAAGAAAATACTTTCACCATCATTCAACACTTTCACCTCACTCATACATAATCACTGTTTTTGCAGAGGCGCTCAGATATAACAGTTCAAAAGTCCCTCCAAATTGCCAATATCCCAAACCCCTCCTTTAAATTGCAGGCATTGTACTTCCCATTTCCAGGACTCAAGTCTGGTTAACCGGTTTCCCTGAATCCCTTCACAAAATATTACCCTGCTCACGCTCCAACAGCTCGTCAGGTCCCAAAAACCATTCGTCTCCATTCACTCTTATCTAAAATGCTCACACATGCTTGCTGGAAGTCCAAGCCCCTCGCCCACAAAACCTCCTTTACCCTCTCCCTCCAACCTTTTCAATCACAAGCCCTACCCTGCCTTCCTTCCCTACAGATTTATACGCTCTCCAAGTCATCCTACTTTGATCCATTCTCTCTAAATGCCTAAATCACTTCTTCAGCCCTCTGACTAATACTTTTATTAACTCCACACCTCCTCCTAATTTCCACACTCCAAATTCTCTGCATAATATTTACACCACACATTGCCTTTAGACAGGCCATCTCCACTTCCTCCAGCTGCCTCCTTGCTGCAGCATTTGCAACCCAACCTTCACACCCATATAAGAGTGTTGGTACCACTATACTTTCGTACATTCCCTTCTTTGACTCCATGGATAACATTTTTTGTCTCCACAGATACCTCAATGCACCACCCACCTTTTTTTTCTTCATCAATTCTATGGTTAGCCTCATCCTTCATAAATCCATCCACTGACAAGTCAACTCCCAAATATCTGAAAACATTCACATCTTCTATACTTCCTCTCTCCAATGTGATATCCAATTTTTCTTTATCTAAATCATTTGATACCCTCATCACCTTACTCTTATCTATGTTCACTTTCAACTTTCTACCTTTATACACCCTCTATATACAAGTCAAATAATCTTGAGAAGACACCTAAATGCCAATAAGAAAAGTTTTTATAACTAGAGCACTACACATTGCTTTTTATATTATTAACACATCGGCCATTTCCCACCAAGGCAGAGTGACCCGAAAAAGAAAAACACTTTCATCATCATTCACATCATCGCTGTCTTGCCAGAGGCGTGCCTACACTACGGTTTAAAAACTGCAGCATTAACACCCCTCCTTCAGAGCACAGGCACTGCACTTCCCACCTCCAGGACCCAAGTCCAGCTTACCGGTTTCCTTGAATCCCTTCATAAATGTTACTTTGCTCACACTCAAGTCATAAAAAACATTTGTCTGCAATCACTCATATCTAACACGTTCACGCATGCTTGCTGGAAGTCCATGCCCCGCACATACTGCTGTACACGTCATGGGCATCACAAATGAAATTCGATAATGGGAAAAAAGGTGAGGAGTGTATTGAAGTATCTGCAGGAAAAAAAAAACAATGTACCAGGGTATAATAGTACCAACACTCACATGGGTTTTGAATGATTCAAAAAGAAGGTTAGAGGAAACAAATAAATAATTACCAAAGCATATATCAATTGCACAAAATTTCAGGTACATCTTGCTACTTCTGCTTACACAGGTCACACTACATTTGCATGTACAAGCATATATATACACACACACCCCTCTGAGTTTTCTTCTATTTTCTTACTATTTCTTGTTCTTGTTTATTTCCTCTTATCTCCATGGGGAAGCAGAACAGAATTCTTCCTCTGTAAGCCATGCATGTCACGAGAGACGACTAAAATACTGGGAACAAGGGGCTAGTAACCCCTTCTGTATACATTACTAATTATAAAAAGAGAAACTTTCGTTTTTCTTTTTAGGTCACCCTGCCTCAGCAGGATATGGCCAGTTTGAAGGAAAGAAAAAATCAGTTACATACATGCATTACAATGGGGTGTGGCACTACAAGACTGTCATTTGTCTTTACCATGGGCTGCTATTTTGATATACTGTAATGTACCATCAGACTGGGCTCCAGGGGCAATGAGATCCAAAATCATTAACATATATTAATAGACATTAGGAAGTAGGTTGGTAGACAGCAACCAATCAGGAAGGTACTACCGTCCTGCCAAGTGAGTGTATAACGGAAGCCTGCAACTGTTTTACATGATGGTAAGATTGCTGGTGTCTTTTTTTTGTCTCTTAACCATGCAGGATTTCAGGTACGTCTTGCTACTTCTACTTACTTAGATTATACATATGCATGTACAAGCATATATATACACACACACACACACACCCTTGTGGGTTTTCTTCTATTTTCTTGCTAGTGCTTGCTCTTGTTAATTTCCTCTTATCCCGTAAGCCATGCGTGTTGTAAGAGGCGAATAAAATGCTGAAAGCGAGGAGCTAATAACCCCTTGTCCTGTATGAATTACTAAATTTAAAAATAAAGACTTTTGTTTTTTCTTTTTTGGGTCACCTTGCTTTAGTGGGATATGACTGGTTAAAAAAAAAATAGCAGAAAGATATTAAGATACTACATATATATTTTTTTATCAACACATTGGCCGTTTCCTACCAAGGCAGGGCGACCTGAAAAAGAAGAAGCACTTTCATCATCGTTCATTCCATCACCGTCTTGCCAGAGGTGTGTCTACACTACAGTTAAAAATCTGCACATATCAACACCCCTCCTTTAAAGTGCAGGCACTGTACTTTCCACCTCCAGGACTCATTTTCGACTAACTGGTTTCCCTGAATCCCTTCATAAATGTTACTTTGCTCACCTTACACTAAAGTGGGCTGCCTCTCCATTGAGTTTTTCCATACAAATAACTTTAGTAGCAGTGTCAGGATCCTCTAAACAATACTGTTTCCAAATGTCATTATTTTCTGGTTGAACTTCATCTTCATCTCCAACCCCACCCACAAATTTTTTATTGGCATAGATAACAACATCTTTAGTATTATTAAACTCCATAATTGTTGCACCACGAGGAATCTGTGAAAGACAAATTACTCAAGTTAGCTTCTGCCACTGAATATATCATAAAAAAAAATTCTTAAAGAACTCCTTTTTCTTTCCTCTACAAATTTACTACATTGAAATTAATTCTAATACTTTTTAATAAACTGGATCAAATATACAGTACTCATATGGTATGTCCAGTATGTGAATATAATTACATACAATATTTTCTTGTTTACTTATATTTCTTTATATACAGGCAGTACCATTTGACAAGTACTCACTTCAGAATCTACCTAAAAGGGTAAGAAACATTAGGTAAAACATAGGTAAAGCATAAATAACAAAAAAAGGCACAATACTGTGACTGGAACGATACACAAATAACCCGCACATAAAAGAGAGAAGCTTACTTACTTATGTGCGGGTTATTTGTGTATAGGTAAAGCATAAGTGTGATCTGATTTAGCATGTGTTTAAGATATATCACTTGTTGAGCAATGGGTTGTATGCAACTCTCTCACTAGTCTTGCCAGTTTAGATTCTTTTCTTTTTCTCTGGCATATGTTTTGCAGTAAGCAGCAGACCAAATGAGTGGCCAGAAGAGAAATGGTGCTTAATTTTGTCCTTCCCCAATTAAAAATAACCTCAAAATGTCATCAAGAGAAGGAATAAAGTGGTGCAAATGCTAAGAAAAAGAGCATTACTTTAGAATCATAATTTATTGTTTTATTGCAGTCTGATGCCAATCAAATAATCAATCCTACTGCAATAGTTTGTCTTCCAACTGGCAGATAGATGCTCAAGCCTCTATCTCTCCTTGCACTGAATGACCCACATGGGATAAGTGTAGTGGAGGGGAGAAGTCAGGGTAGTCCTAGGAAATAATGGAAGGGGGGGGGGCGGTAAAAGATGTTTTGTGTACAAGGGGTTTGGACATGCAGCAGGCATGCGTGAGCACATTAGATCTGTGTGAATAGATACTAATGGTTTTTGGGACCTGACTGGAGAGTGAGCAGGGTAATATTTTGTGACGGGATTCAGGGAAACCTGTTACCCAGACTTGAGTCCTGGAGGTGAGAAGTATAATGCCTGCACTTTAGAGTGGGGTTTGGGATATTGGCTGTTTCGGGTGACATCTAAACTGTCGTATTCGAGCGCTTTTTTGGTCGCCCTGCCTCGATGGGATACGGCTAGTTTGTTGAAAAAAAAAACTTTCATTAACCCTTTGACTGTTTACATCGTACATATACGTCTTACGCGCAACTGTTTCTGACGTATTAATACGCATAAATTCTAGCGGCTTCAAATCATGCGGGAGAAAGCTGGTAGGCCCACATGTGAGAGAATGGGTCTGTGTGGTCGGTGTGCACTACATAAAAAAAATCCTGTGGCACACAATGCGTAATGAGAAAAAAAAACTGACCGTTTTTTTGGATTAAAATGCCGACTTTGAGGTGTATTTTTGTATAGTATTTATCGTTGTATTCTCATTTTCATGGTCTCAGGTGATAAAATGGAAAACATATTACAGAAATAGAGATGATTGTGATTACTTTCACGATGAAAACGACCTTGAAATTGAGCTGAAAGTAGCGGAAATGTTCGATTTTTACCAATGTTCAGGAGTAAGCAAATCACACCACATGTCCAATACACGTCAACTGGAGAGTCTAATATCTTACCACTAGTGCACTGATATTATTTATACCATTTTTACAATAATGCAGTAGTCTGCATACCAGTAAATTTTGTATTTTTTTTGTATGAATAAAAAATCAAAATAGAAAGCAATAGTAATATAAGAGGGGCCTAGAGACATGACTAATGAACAGAGGATATGTTATTTTAGTGCCAAGAATGTCTACATTGTTTATTCTGGACCCTATTTTGAAACTGGCAGTGAAATTGGCCAAATTGCCAATTTCTGACCATTTTATTGGGTAGTTCAAATCAGTAAATGGGCGGTTTCTTGTACTCAACTGATAGATAAAATGGAGTTCTAAAGAAATAGCTATGGAACAACGGAATTGGCCAAAAACAGGGCTCCAAGTCGGCAAAATCGCTGATACGTGTATGTCGCCGAGACCGCTAACTTCACGGGAGCGTAATTCCGTGAGTTCTTGGCCAAATTTCGTACTTTTGGTGTCATTACCATTGGGAAAAGATTCTCTATCATTTCATAAGAAAGTTTTTTTTTTTTTTTTTAAATTTATCGACATAGAATAACAGTTTCAGAACTGGGCCTGCGACAGTCAAAGGGTTAAGCAGGGACTGCCTGTACGTACATACTTGTGTATGTGGGTTACTTATCTTGCTCCTGGAAAAGTCTATTTAATCTGTGCTTTACATCTTGTAATGCAAATCACAGTACAGCGGTGCCTTGACTTAGGAGTGCCCCAACTTACAAGTTTTCCGAGTTACAAGCCGTCGCTCGGTCGATTTTCTGCTTTGAGTTGCGAGCCAAAATCCGAGTTACGAGTGAGCTCCAGATATGCTGCCACTAGTTGGTGCAGTGAACGGCACAACATCCACCCAGCATCCCAACGTTTTGTGCTTTTTGTGAAGTTTTTTTTTTTTTCAACAAACCGGCTGTATCCCACCAAGGCAGGGTGGCCCAAAAAGAAAAAAAAAAGTTTCTCTTTTTAAATTTAGTAATTTATACAGGAGAAGGGGTTACTAGGCCCTTGCTCCTGGCATTTTAGTCGCCTCTTACAACACATATGGCTTACAGAGGAAGAATTCTGTTCCACTTCCCTATGGAGATAAAAGGAAATAAACAAGAACAAGAACTAGAAAGAAAATAGAATAAAACCCAAAGGGGTGTGAATATATATACTTGTACATGTATGTGTAGTGGGACCTAAGTGTAAGCAGAAGTAGCAAGATGTACCTGAAATCTTGCATGTTTATGAGACAGAAAAAAGACACCAGCAATCCTACCATCATGTAAAACAATTACAGGTTTCTGTTTTACACTCACTTGGCAGGATGGTAGTACCTCCCTGGGCAGTTGCTATCTACCAACCTACTACCTACTTGATATTAGCGTTATATTGAAGTATTTTCTCCTGCCTCCCGAGAGCCAGGCATTCCACTTGAACGGATTAATGGCAGTTCAGTTAATTTCAATGAGGAAAACTGATTTGATATACGCACAAATTGAGTTACAAGCTCGGTCACTGAATGAATTAAACTCGTAAGTCAAGGTACCACTGTATTTTATTAATGCATGACAAAATGCAATCTTTCCTGATAGACAAATCACTTAACCAACTTAGTTTATCATAATATTTATCATAGGTGTTCTATTACTAAAACAAAGTAACAAATTTCCAGCCTAAATTAAACTTATTAGAAATCATCCATCATTAATATCTATTACATAATTTCAATATAGTGCATATCAGTAGATAAACAGCTTATGGGAGAAAAAATCCTACCATTTTGCGAAGCTCTGCATGTTTATTGTACATTTCATCATCAGCACCATGGCCATTGACCTTGATGTCATGAAGGATGGCACTGGGTAGGATATTATGCGGTACTTCTGCACTTACTATTCGTACCTTCTTATTCTCTTTCATGTTGGATGAAACTTCATGAAATCTGCAAAGTTATTGTATTATTCAGGAGTGAATGAATTCTGTCAACCTTTAAAAAAACTAAATAACAAGACATTACTAACACATGGTGTAAAACTAACAAATCACTTTAAAACTTGTAAAAAAGTTAATACATATAATAAATCAGTCAAGTCTTCTACCCAAGAATCTCTGGCAGGCTACTGAAAAACTCCTTAATTTTCAATTTATTATACTATATACTACATACATACTACTCGTACTTTTTGCTGACGATACTGTGCTTATGGGAGATTCTAGAGAAAAGTTTCAAAGGTTAGTGTACGAGTTTGGGAGGGTGTGTAAAGGTAGAAAGTTGAAAGTGAACATAGATAAGAGTAAGGTGATGAGGGTATCAAATGATTTAGATACAGAAAAATTGGATATCACACTGGAGAGAGGGAGTATGGAAGAAGTGAATGTCATTAGATATTTGAGAGTTGATGTGTCAGTTGATGGGTTTATGTAGGATGAGGTTAACCATAGAACTGATGAAGGAAAAAAGGTGAGTGGTGCATTGAGGTATATGTGAAGACAAAAAAATGTTATCTATGGAGGCAAAGAAGGGAATGTATGAAAGTACAGTAGTACCAACACTCTTATATGGGTGTGAAGCTTGGGATGTAAATGCTGCAGCGAGGAGGCGGTTGGAGGCAGTGAAGATGTCCTGTTTAAGGGCAATGTGTGGTGTAAACATTATGCAGAAAATTCGGAGTGTGGAAATTAGGAGAGGGTGTGGAGTTAATAAAGGGGTTGTTGAGGTGGTTTGGTCATTTAGAGAGAATGGATCAAAGTAGAATGACATGGAGAGCGTATAAATCTGAATAGAGAATTTTCTCCAACTAGGGCATATGAAAACCAAGGTTCCACTGTACTGGAATGCAAAACACATATAGGAGAGAGAGAGAGAGAGAGAGACCTGTTACGAGATGAATTTTTTCTTTAAACAGGGCTTTATTAAGTCTATCACATCACCATATTTAGGACAAAATATAATCTAATAAAGAAAAGTTTGGCTAGCTATGTGTATTCTACATTCCTAGGTTGTCAGCTACTCACTATTTACTACAGTAAGCAATTATAGTTAATTGCCAAATTCACAACTCTCAGAAACCAGAATAGCTCCCATTACAACAATGCAATTGCTTGTGCATCAGTTATTTTAATATTGTACATATGATTAATTTGTTACGCATTTGGTAAATTCTTTTCCGGTTAGTAGTATTGTATATTATTACCCCACTCAGAATATCTTTTAATGTAAAATCTGAAATACAGTACTCTAAGCTGATTTACTGACTGAATGACTTATGTAAAAAGAAGAATCTTGTAAGGGTGAGCTTGGAAAATGGGACAGAGTTAAGAATTGATTTTGTTAGAAAGAGTCAATAAGAGGAGAAAGCCAGGATTTAACCCAGTTTCTGACCATCTAAGAACTCATGTATGTCAAGTTCATCATGTCATGGCTCGGTCTAGGCCAGTGTTTCTCAACCAGGATTCCACGAGGGGTCACTAGGGGTTCTGAGAGAAATAGTGATAAATAAGCTAATCATAAGTAAATGCTGTACATGACAGATTGGTGTATCAAGTGACTCCCTCGAGTACAGGACACATGAATGGTCTCCATCAGTCCTGTCTGTGCTTCCTGGCGTGCAGGTACAGTCCCTCATTCCCCCATGTTACTTAGTAAATTTTGCCCATCATTTAGGGATACCTGGAGTATACCTGGAGAGGGTTTCAAGGGTCAACTCCCCTGCAGACTGGTCTGAGTTCTCAGGATGAGAACTTGACTTTTAAGAGAAGAGGAAGAATTTTGTGAACTGGACAAGTTCTGGATTTCTGTGAAAGAATAATATCCTGCCATTCACAGAAACAGCAATAAATATATTGCTGTAGTTTTCAACCTCCTACATGTGTGAGCAAGCATTTTCTTACTTAACAAGTATCAAGAGCAAAGACAGAAATTGTCTCCTTTCAGTTGAAGATGAAATCCGTGTGTGTTTACCTAAAGTTCGACCCCGAATTAAGCATTTTGTACCAAAAGATAACCATAGGCTTCATATTAGAGAAGCAAATTTCATTATCTAAACTTGGTTTCAAAAATAACATTTTCTTGACCCATATATTTAGTCCTATGATATTTTGCCTTGATTTATCGTATGCCTTTTCAACACTGTCAATAAACAATTAAGTCACTGTAGTAATCATGATTTCCTGAACAAACAGTTTAATTTCAGTTTTTTTTTTTGCGCTGTCAATAAAATTGAGAAAAACATTAAGTTATTTTTTACTTATAAGACTAGTTATCTGAAAAAATATATTTTCCTTATGTACTTTGTTTATAAAAGAGAAAGATATTAACCCTTTGACTGTTTTGGTCGTATATATACGTTTTACGAGCCACAGTTTATGACGTATATATATGTACTTATAAATTCTAGCGGCTTCAAATCAAGCAGGAGAAAGCTGGTAGGCCCACATGTGATAGAATGGGTCTGTGTGGTCAGTGTGCACCACATAAAAAAAATCCTGCAGCATGCAGTGCATAATGAGAAAAAAAAAAACACCTTTTTTTTTTAACTAAAATGCCAACTTTGTGGTCTATTTTTGTATAGTATTTATGGCCATATTCTCGTTTTCTTGGTCTCATTCGATAGAATGGAAAACATATTGTAGAAATAGAGGTGATTTTGATTGGTTTTACTATGAAAAGAACCTTGAAATGGAGCTCAAAGTAGGGGAGATGTTTGATTTTTGTCGATGTTCAAAAGTAAACAAATGATGTCATTTTCCAATAAATGTCCAAGTAGCCATTCTAATATGCAGTCATGAATGGGTTGACATTATTTATACAATTATTACAATATTGCAGTAGTCTGCATAACAGTAAATCTTCTATTTTTTTGTTTGAATAAAAATTCAAAATAGAAAGCAAGGGTAATATCAGAGGGGCCTGGAGACATGACTGATGAACAAAGAAAATGTTATTTTAGAGCCAGGAATGTCTGCATTGTTCATTCAGGACCCTCTTTTAAAATTGCCATACATATTTTTTAATTTTCGTGAAATTGGTCAAATTGCAAATTTCTGACCATGTTATTGGGTAATTGAAATTGGTAAATGGGCAGTTTCTTGTACTCAATCGATAGAAAAAATGAAGTTCTAAAGAAATAGCTATGAGTTTGGTCGACTGGAACAATGGAATTAGCCGAAAATAGGGCTCAAAGTGGGCAAAATCGCCGATTAGTAAATATCGCTGAGGTTGCTAACTTCGTGAGAGTAATTCCGTCAGTTTTACATCAAATTTTGTTCTTTTGGTGTCATTACAATCGACAAAAGATTCTCTATCACTTCATAAGAATTTTTTTTTTTTTTTTGGAAATTTTGCGACACTCGGAGACACCTCAGGATTTGGTGTTGCGACAGTCTAGGGGTTAATAATGATATATAATAATTTTCATGTAGGTGTTTCCTGAGACATGAAAATTATTTCAAGGGTTCTGCAAGGGTGAAAAGATTGTGGAACACTGGTCTAGGCAGTCACATTAAGACCTACACTTAAAATATCTTACATTATGGTAATTCAAACTACAGTAAAAAATAAATTACAGTATTTTACATTCAAAGATAAAAATACACTACTGAGTTGCTATGACAGAACTCGTAGCTTGGCACTTACTTTTCAGAAGCCTTTTCACTCCCTTGAGCATAATTCAACATTTTTTCTACTGCTTTGGTAAAAGATTTTGGAAGCCTCTCATTGAAAGTTTCTTCATGAATGGCATCAAGTTCGATCATTATCTCTTTCATAGGAACTAGGGAGTCCATAGTAATCTGCAAGTATTAAAAAAAGAAATACTTTAGTTCAAAGTTGTATTTTCAGCTTACAGGTCTACTACAATAATGAATTGTATAAAAATGTAATTCTAGTACAGCATACTTGTTTCATGTTTCCCTTTCTGTAAATATAAAAAATAAAACTGAAAATGTTAACAGCTTTGTTAGAAAAGCAATACAGGCACAATCAGACTAGAGAACTTTAAGTGCAAGATTCCAAGCAAGTTGTATCAGTACATTATAATAGTAAAAGCAAAATGTATATAGATGCTTAGTTTAGTTTTAGCAGATATCTTAGGAAATAAATCACAGTGCTTCACTACAGAGTTATTATAATGTACTTTTTTATGCACCCATAACATTTGTATGCCCTTTTGATCATTTGAAAAAAATTTAAATTTTGCATATACATATATCCAAAATCTAAATTTAAGCAATAATTTATTTAACTACCACAAAAATTGCAATGTGTGTGTTCAAAATTCATTTCACAACTATGGGGTTTTCCATGAAACATACAACTCATGTTTAATTAATACATGTTATCTCCTGATATACACTTTTACCCTCACGAAAAACAAACATGTATTCTTGTATACTCTCATAAATTGTTATTAAGTTTTGTGCACACAGTAAAAAACTTTTTACAATGGTGTAGAAGGTAAGCAGAATGACCAGTACGTTGTTTTAACCAAGGATAACCTCAAAGTCAGTTACTTCTTTCCATAGGGATCCACTTAAAACCTCAGTGGATTTTTACATTCATGGGATGTGCTAGGGATCATACAGCACCTGGGGAAATAGGAGACATTGAGGTTTGATCCAAGGGAATACAGGTCCAATTTCTAAGATGAAGAGCCCTTCACTGATAACCTCAATGAAAATTATGGGACCCCAATGGAAGATATATCACACTGACTTAACAGGGTTATCTTATATTAAGTATATTTTATGTAAAGTATACATAATGTACTATTTTGTTCTTGTAAACGTAAATGTATCCTCAACAAGTGTAATAAAATTGTAATGTTTAAACCCAACCAGCAAACTGCATCAATAGATACTGTATACTGTATTTATGGGGAACACTAAACCCATAGGAGCCATACAGCGCCGGGAGGAATGGAAATCATTCAGGTTCGATTCAAAAAATTGGAGCACAGGTTTAATACATCACAAGATAAAAAAAAACTGAACTCGTATAAATAAGGATAAAAACTGACCTCTGCATGGATGGGGATGAAACTGATCTCTGCATCAATAAAGACAAAAGCTGATCTTTAACGACAATAATAAAATACATATCAACTAAAACATATTATCACAGTATTGTTCTTACTGTAAATTGGCTCCGAGGAACTCCTGAATTTTGAACTTTCTTGTAGAGCAGCAGAATATAGAAGCAGCGTCCCTCCACCTGCTGCCACTAATACCAACGTTTGCTAACAAAACTGATAAGATTAATCAAGAATAATCTCTAAAATGGGGATTAATATAGCCTTACAGTATTTATGGAGAGGAATATACCGTGTAGGATATAGATGAACGTCACAAAGTGAAAGTAGATTATTATTATATTCAAAAAGAAGCGCTAAGCCACAAGGGCTATACAGCGAAGTGAAAGTAGAACAAGACGGTATTTACACTAGGTAGCCATAACAACAAGGCGTCCTCATTGATTATATTATTCACGAGGGTACGCTAAACCCCGCAGGGATCATACAACGCTGGGAAATGTTAAATTAATTAGATTTAATTCAATGAAGGAAAGGGCAACTCAAATTCTTTGGATCAAGAGTGTCTCACCTCCAACACAACCCCGTGTACTCACAGTAACGTAAGGAACCAATAATTGCCACAGCAAATTTTATTTATATATGTCGTGCCGAACATGTAAAACTGGTCAATTAGCAAGAACTCATTTAAAATGAACTCCTTTTTTTAAAATTTCTCTTATACGTTTAAAGATATATTTTTTTTTCATTAATGTTGATGTAAAAATTTATAATTTTACACCAAAAGGAACTTAGAAAACTTACCTAACCTTATTATAACAAGCGCAATTTATTTTAGCCTAACCCAACTAAATATATTTTAGATTTGTTTACAATAATTTAATACTAAACAAACACAATGAAATATATATATTTTTTTTTCGTCAGGTTCAGAATGATTTTGGCGAAATTATTGCATACACAAATTTTCACTTGTCCTATATGGCAAGATAAGCGTTGCTATTTAAGCCAAAATAGCAACTTTTACGAGTTTAGCGCTTCCCCGTGAATAATATTATTAATAATAATAACAATAATAATATAATAATAATGTGTAAAATCATACCATGTGTACAGTGAAGTTGCAGGTGTGTTGTCTGTCACCTTCCAATAGATCAGTCACATCCACTTAAAAAACTTTTCCAGTCCGTTATATACGATGTTTTTTATAAATCCGTTTGAAGACTTGATACCAAAGAGAAAATATATATATAAAGTTGTTTATATCAATCCAGTCAAATGAATATATCAAGTGTGTTCACCGCACCAGCGTGTCACTGAGACTGACGCTCCTACATATATGTATATCTCGCCCAGCTCCATACGTTTTCATTCCATATTTTTTTTTTTTTTCGAGAGGTGGAGTGGTAAGCCAGCGGAAATCCTCGGTCTGATATCTGAGGGGGTTTCGGGGGCTTAACGCCCCCGCGGCCCACGCCGTGACTAGGCCTCGTGGTGGATCAAGGCCTGAGCAACCATGCTGTTACTGCTGGTCGCTCGTAAATCGACTCAATAAAAGGCTCTGCAAACAAACCTATGGTATGGGAATGGGGTCCCCCATCAGCGCCGTCTTAGCCAACTTGTATATGGAACACTTAGAAACTGAACACTTCGCCAACATCATCCCTCACAGCCCGGCTGGTCAGGAACGGACTTTGAGTGCCTGTCCAGCGCCTTCTTGAAGACAGCCAGAGGTCTAGGTTAGGTAAGGTTCGTCAGGAAACAGGACAAATGTTTCCTGACGCGGGTCTTAGTCAGATGATGACCCGCCTTTGGAGCTTTTGGTCATCTGACCGAGGCCTTCCGCTGGCTTACCGGTCCACCCCTTTAAAAATTATGGTCATTTTAGCCAGAGGTCTATTGGTAATCCCCCTTATGTATGCTGGGAGGCAGATGAACAGTCTACGGCCCCTCTAACAACGTATTGTGTTGTCTCCCTAGCATACTCGTGGCGCCCGTTTTTCACTGGAAGATATTGCATCTCCCGACAAGTCTTTTGCTTTCGTAGAGGGTGATTTTCGTGTGCAGATTTGAGACTAGTCCCTCTAGAATTTTCAAGGTGTATATTATCATTTTTCTCTCTCGTCTGCGTTCCAGGGAGTACAGATCAAGGGACTTCAACCGTTCCCAGTAATTTAGATGCCTTATCGTACTTATACGTGCTGTGAAAAAATTCTGTATATTCTCCAGGTCTGCAATTTCGCATGCCTTGAAAAGGGCCGTTAGTGAGCAGCAATATTCCAGTCTAGAGTGAACAAGCGATTTGAAGAGAATCATCATGGGTTTGGTATCCCTACTTTTGAAGGTTCTCATTATCCATCCTACCATTTTCCTAGCAGGGACTGGGGGACTGATTACCTCATTCTCCTTCTGTTCTTCAAGATTCTCCTTTGTATGGACTGATGAAGCCACTGTGTGGCGAAACGTTTCCTCAATAAAGACACCCAAGAGTTGCACATGTGTCTAATTTATCACCTCGTGGGACACAGCTTTTCACCGTAGCCGCCTGACTTTACTCTATTTAGTATTACTCTTTGTGTTCTATGTGTTAGGAAGTTATAGATCCATTTACCAACTGTCATTCCTTTATCAGGCATTTTGTGCTATTACACCATTATACACGTGTCGAAGGCTTTCACAAAGTCTGTGTATGCTACATCTGCATTTTACACAAATAACCCACACAGGTCCAAGTCGGACCGAAACGTCGTCACAGGCTCCTTTCTCCTATGTGCAGAGTGTATTGTTCCATTAACGGTACTGTGCCTTTCTGTTCTTTACATCTGCATTTTGTTTGTCCTCCAGAGCATCCAAGACCATGTCATAGTGGTCCAGTAGTTGGGACAGGCAGGAGCGACCTGCTCTAAACCCATGCTAGCAGCCCTGGGTTGTGTGACTGATGGGTATCTAAGTAGGTGGCGATCTTATTTCTCAGAACTCTTTCAAAGCTTTTTATAATGTGCTATCTGTCTGTAATTCTTTGCAATTGCTTTACTGTCACCTTTGTGGAGTGGGGCTATGTCTGTTGTTTTTAGTGACCGTGGGATCACCTGTGTCCATGCTCCCTCTTCATAGAATGCTTCAGGCACGTGAAAAGTGCATTTTGCAGATGGCCAAAAGCTCCAGCTGTGGGTCATCATATGACTAAGACCAGCGTCAGACAACACTTGTCCTGTTTCCTGACGAACATTATACCTGCCTACCATCTAACGTTTCCACCGATTAACCTGGAGTATTAGCCACCCACGATAACCCAAGACTGTCTGTATTGGGCCACTGGCAATATGATGTTCAATGAGAACAAGTTTTAATTACTCCGTTATGGAAAGATTGAAGAAATGAAAGGCTGGACTGAAATATAAAACAAACTCCATCGATATAGTGTAAGAGTGATGTGAAAGATCTAGGAAATAATCAAGTCTGGTCTCACCTTTAAAGATCACACACTCTCATTATAACAACCACAAGGAAATGATAGCCTGGATAACTAGAAGTTTCAAAATAGGCTGGAATACTGTTGTACTCAGGTGAAACTGCAGACCTGGACAATGTGCGAAGAACTTAAACTTCTCGCACAAATTCAGTCATGCACCTCAATTACTGAAGTCCCTCGATCTATACTTGGAACGTAGACGAGAAAAGAGGTGGATGGTGCAGAATACTCAACTATGAAAAGCAGAGGTTCAATGAGTACACTAAGGTAAACTCAATAAGTGTGAAGGGACGAAGACTTTTCAAAACACTCCCTTTATACCTAAGAAGGATTACCAACATAACCCTGGCTGTCTTCAAGGACCACTACCCGGTCTACACACATCAATCAATCAATTTTTATTTCCTTGCAAGATTACATTGAGATTATGAAATTACAATATTGAGTTGCAGTGTAAAGAGCCACTATCATGCCTAGGCATTATGGACAAACTTAATTTAATGCTTACAGACTATATAATACTAAAGAACATGCCAGCCAGTAAACTACTGACTACTCATTGTACTTATCTTTCTTTCGTTCTGCTACAAGATTGAAAGTTATTTTACCCACCGTCTAACAGAGGTCAATGACACTCCCATACCACAGCCTCTTAATGAGGACATAACCTCACATTCTTCCATTCTCCTTTCATAAAAAAAAACATAAATCAGAAAGTCAAAAAACATTACTGGAACAGATGCGTATTTGCAACATTACACAAACATACAATATATACCGAGTATATATCACAGAGTGGTATTCCTCGCAATCTGATATTATTATTATAATCAAGGGGGAAGAGCTAAACCCGTAGGATTATACAGCGCCTGTGGGATGGGGGGGGATGATGTGGAAGGTATTCAGGCTTAACTCAGGGAACTGGAGCACAGATCCAATTCCCTAGATCAAGAGCCCCTCACCAGTGTTAAGGAACCTTCCTTGAGGGGTCGCAACCTGATAATTTTCTATTTTCCAGGGCTTTCTCTGAGCCTTACGCGTTTAGCACTTCCTGCATATATTTTGTAAGGTTGCGTGCTCTTGAAATAGAAGAGCAGTCAATATTTATATAGCTTGAGAGTTCCTATGATTTATGACACAATATTTTAAACAAGTTAAATGAGAAGTAAGTCACTTAGTCTGACTTTGTTGGGTTATCCTGGGTTCTCTGTACATATGCCGCTATGTATGATAATCTATGTAACTGTGTGCTGCTATGTATGATAATCTATGTAACTGTATGCTGCTATGTATGATAATCTATGTAACTGTATTTGTGTATACCTAAATAAACTTACCAAGGTAAGTGTGTCAGGAAACAGGACAAGTGTTTCCCGACGCGGGTCTTAAGCGAGCGGAGGGGAAATCTCTGAGCGGTTATTATTTATTCATATTGGTTACCTTCCTCAGATGACATGACGAAATATAATTTTTTTATTTAATTATGCCCCACACGGGTTTAGCGCCTCTTTTTACAATAATAGTAATAATAATAATAATAATAATAATAATAATAATAATAATAATAATAATAAACGTTTTACTCCAGTTATGATTAGATTATACAGCTTCTCCATCATTTAACAATAAAACATAAAATATTTTTATTCTTCATGATCCTCACACAGAAGTTACGGGAATTAGTTTTGCATTCCAACTGGTTAGTTTATATAAATATAATACAAATATAATTTAATACGACTGGAAGCCCAAGATATGCGTAACCTATATATATTTAGAGTTTTCAGAGTTACATAGGTATGTCATTATTTGACTATACGTATTATTATCATCTCTTAGCTTCTTATCGCATTTATGACGTAAGACTGAAAGCAGGACTTACGTAAGTGCTCACAGTTGCTTTATCAACGCTTGCTTCATTTCAGTTGTTTTAACGCTTCCTATTATTCTTTCTCTAATGCTATTTTCTTTATTTTAAATTAGGTTAAAGTTAATTTAGGAAGGACTACGCCAAGGTTACATAAACTTATATAAGCAAAGTGCAAAAACTAGCCGTGATACCTCTGGCAACGAGATGGCCGAAAAAAAAGTAACGTTCACTTCTGAACGTTTCACACACACACACACACACACACACACACACACACACACACACACACACACACACACACACACACACACACACACACACACACACACACACACACACACAAGGGATCCATACATAGCTTTAAGAAGAGGTACGATGAGACGCTTGGAGCAGGGAGAGAGTAGATGTAGTAGTGACCAGCGAAGTGACGGGGTCAGGAGCTGTGAATCGACTCCTGCAGCTACATATAGGTGATTACCTATATGTTAGCACATACACACAGCTCACTCCGCATCGTGACGTAATAAACGTTGCTAACGAAAAATTATTTCCTGGTACGTTGCTTGCGTGAGAATGGTATCATATGTTACTCCATGGACTAATATTTAATTGTTTACGTTACTTAATAAATTTAATATGTACTATCCATACTGGACCTGTTTTAGCTGAACTGACAATTATTATTATTATTATTATTATTATTATTATTATTATTATTATTATTATTATCAAGGGGGAAGTGCTAAACCCGGAGGATTATACAGCGCCTGGGGGGGGGGATGTGGAAGGCATTCAGGCTTAATTCGGGGAACTGGAGCACAGATCCAATTCCCTAAATCAAGAGCCCCTCACCAACATCAAGGAACCTTCCTTGAGGGGGCACGTAAGTTCCCCCGTCTTCCAGTAACATGTTCATTTTTCCACTATAATCTACCTTGTCCATAATTACTATCACATTTACTTTGTTTCGTAAGGTGAAGTCCAGAATCTTTACTTAATTCATGGTATAACTTAACACATCTTTGATGACAGTTGTTGTTGTAGAGGTGTGACCAAAACTCAGACGTCTACAACAACAACTGTCATCAAAGATGTGTTAAGTTATACCATGAATTAAGTAAAGATTCTGGACTTCACCTTACGAAACAGACAAAGTAAATGTGATAGTAATTATGGACAAGGTAGATTATAGTGGAAAAATGACCATGTTACTGGAAGACGGGGGAACTTACGTGCCTCTTAAATATTCTCTACACATGGATTTAATAACATACAATAAAAATGTAACCAATTTTTACCCTTGATAAGTAGGAAGAATATGTTATTATTATTATTAGTAGTAGTAGTAGTAGTAAATTCATGGGGAGCGCTAAACCCGTAGGGGTCACAATGCCTGGAGAAACGGGAAGCAATCTGGTTTGATCCAAGGAATGGGAAGGTCAGGTTCAATTGCTTGGATCAAGAGCCCCCTCTCCTCACCGGCGTCAGGTAACCTCCTTTGAGGAGAGGGGGGAGGGGTAAGTAACAAAGGAAGTACTGACTCACCTGTACCTGGCTCTGGGGGTCATCACCCCCGCTGCTGGCTAATGGCTGGGTCAGTCCGCCTGTTGGTACCAGCCGCTCGCACTCCAAGGAAGGCACCACAGTCTGGTGGATCGGTTTTTTGTTAATCATATATAGTATATTGGATTCAATTCAATTCAAAGTTTATTCTCTGTAAGGATTATAATGCTGAGTTTACAGAATTTGGTTATTGTGTGGTTTACATGTAGTAAAATAATAATTACAGAGTGTACCACTAGAACACCTAGCATGGCTAGGCATTTCGAGCAGACTTAGTTTAATTCTTAAATTTAAAATATTACAAATTACGAGGTAAGTTGGTATTATGGCTAAGTGACTAAATACTAGTTTGTGAGTTTAGCAATGTGAATGCTTTTGTTTTGGCATAGTACATAGTTTCAGTATTGGAGTATCACAGGCCAACTTATGACTAGTTAGGATTCATTATTTTAAGATTGAGATTGATATTTCTGTTTATGGTCAAATGGGTGAGTGTAAGTGTGAACCACCAGGTGGTATTCGTGTAGTTAGTTGACAGGGTGTATCAGGGAGATAAGATGTTTTCTAATGGTAGTTTTGAAGGTGATGAATGTGTCTGCAGTTCTAGAGTTTTCAGGTAGGGTGTTCCAGATTTTAGGGATGGTGGTGCACAGTGCAGCTGATGACATAAATTAACACCGATTGTTCTACCAACTCTGAAAGAATATTGGAGCTCCTTCCCTTTCCTTAGCTCGAACTTCACTGCCTCTCCTTCCCAAGACATTCTAACCCCTATGGGTTTAGCGCTTCCCATGACTGTTATAATACTAATATTACTACTGATACTACTAATAATAATGTAACCATACTTTATTGGCAGTTTATAAAGAAGCTGGAAGTACCTTAGATGAAAACCTCTCGTTGTTAATGTGGATGTCGCATTTGTGAGGAAATATTTGAATTTCTTGCAATATCTTGGAGTTTTGTTATTGTTTTATTCCTTCCATCAAGTAGAGTACTTAAGTATTTCTTCTATCTCTGTAATCTCCCTGCACAGACTGAGTCCTGTACCTGAACTCTCGGGAAAGACTTAGAATAAAGAAAATATAATTTGATGTGCAACTGGAACACAGATGCAAATTCTATAATGTGCTGAGGATATTTACCAAAGAAAGAACTCTAATGAATTAATAGTGTATAAATTCGAATTTAGAAAGAGTATAAGATAGCACTGGTTTCGACATAAACCTGTAATTATAATTATAATCATAAGGGAACCGCTTAATCTGTGTTAAAATTTGTCAGTCTGAGTTAGCTGAACTGGGTAATGCAATAATGATACTCTAGTGTACCATTAAATGTTCATAGGCTACGAAAATCCAAATGTTTCCTTCCATTATAGCCGGAAATTATCATATATCAAGATATCCTATCCCATAAACTATAGAAGTATAATTTTCATCAGGACATCTGTCATCTCTGAGGGAACAAGATAAATTATATAGAGAAGAGATAGAAAAGAAATGTATGAGAGGTAAAAAGGCGTCATGGTCGCTTCCCCCTAGTCTCATGGACACATTTTTTTTCGCTTGCTTTTTTTACTTTTCTTAATAAAACTGTATTTTTTTTTGTATTTTCACTTTAAAAAATAACACATATACTTATTGCAAAACTATACCTTATAAAGAATGCAACACGTATAATGAATTTAAATTTATTTCATTAATATGATGGCCACGTAGCGTCTCCGTCTGTATGATCAAGTTAATCGCAGGAAAGTTACGAAGGTAGATGGTGAAGTTCAGTTCCATAGTCTGGAAGAACGTCACCTGTAGATGACAAAGACAAAAGCAATAAATGGTAGCTATTCAGCCAACGTTTGATATGAAAACGTCTGCCGCCCGGGCGAAACGTCCTCTGAATGAAGTTTCCAATTACTGCTTTTGTCGTCATCATCTACTACCAGGGAAAATATTACAACCGGTTGTGACACCCTGTCATCACAAGATTCCTACCTGCTCAGGTTTTTTCTCAGCGTACATTAGACATTGCGTCATATGATGAGTCTTGCTTTCTCACAGGGAACCACAAACGTCACACTGATGAAACCGATGACGCGTATATATATATATATATATATATATATATATATAATACATATATATATATATATATATATATATATATATATATAATAGATATATATATATATATATATATAATACAGATATATATATATAAAATATATATATATATATATATATATATATATATATATATATATATATATATATATATATAAAAATATATATATATATATATATATATATATATATATATATATATATATATATATATATATATATATATATATATATATATAATATATATATACATATATATATATATATATTATATATATTATATTATATATATATACGTATATATATATATATATATATATATATATATATATATATATATATATATATATATATATATATATATATATATATATATATATATATATATATATATATATATATATATATATATATATATATGTCGTGCCGAATAGGCAGAACTTGCGATCTTGGCTTAAATAGCAACGCTCATGTTGCCATATAGGACAAGTGAAAATTTGTGTATGCAATAATTTCGCCAAAATCATTCTGAACCTAACGAAAAAAATATATTTCACTGTGTTTGTTTAGTATTAAATTATTGTAAACAAATCTAAAATATATTTAGTTGGGTTAGGATAAAATAAATTGCTCTTGTTATAATAAGGTTAGGTAAGTTTTCTAAGATTCTTCTCGTGCAAAATTAAAATTTTTTACATTAACATTAATGAAAAAAATATATCTTTAAATGTATAAGAGAAAATTTTAGAAAGGACTTAATTTTTAATGAGTTCTTGCTAATTGACCAGTTTTACATATTCGGCACGACATATATATATATATATATATATATATATATATATATATATATATATATATATATATATATATATATATATATATATATATATATATATATATATATATTCAATTCAATTCAATTCAAGTTTATTCTCTATAAGGGTTACAATGTGGGGGTTTGCAGGTTTTGGTTATTTTGTTGTTTACATGTTATAAAATACTAATTACAGAGGGAGCCACTAGGACACCTAGCATGGCCAGGCATTTCGAGCAGACTTAGATTAATTCTTAACTACATCATAATTTGTGAGTTTAGCAATGTTTAGCAATATATATATATATATATATATATATATATATATATATATATATATATATATATATATATATATATATATATATATATATATATATATATATATATATATATATATATATATATATATATATATATAGATATATAATTACATTTTATTGCATAAAATTAATCAACTGTTGTTGTTGTTCTTGATTCGCTGGTACTCTCCTGGCCCGGGTCTTTCCAGATGATGACTCGGCCTTGGCTCCCTGTCTTGGGAGTGTCTTGAGACCTATGTCTGCCATGAGAGAAGGTACAAGTACCTCCTCAGCTTCGGGACCAACTGTCCCCAGGCCTAGCCCCATTCCCCGCCCTCACAGGGCTCGGAGGGAGAAGCTAGGCCTCTGGTCTGCCATCCACCTCGCCCCATAGGGGCTCGTGGGAGTGGCAGTCTTGTGAGCTGCAGGTGGTAGCAAGCTCTGGCTCTGGCACCATCCCAGCATTAAGAGGGCTCGTGGGAGTGGTGCTCATAATAAACAGTTGACCATATTGTCGTTATCTGTTATGAAACATAATACAGGCGTAGGGAGACACTGGTCAGAGAAATAGCAAGCATAGAACTTAAGCTAAAGGAATCTTATAGGAGTCAGGAATCGCGGGAAGAACTAAAAGCCATAAATGAAATCGAAAGAAACCCAAAGTATTTCTTCTCCTATGCCAAATCAAAGTCGAGAACAACGTCCAGTATTGGGCCCCTACTTAAGATGGGTCCTACACAGATGACAACAAGGAAATGAGTGAGCTACTCAAGTCCCAATATGACTCAGTTTTTAGCAAGCCGCTAACCAGACTGAGAGTCGAAGATCAAAATGAATTTTTTATGAGAGAGCCACAGAATTTGGTTAACACAAGCCTATCTGATGTTATCCTGACGCCAAATGACTTCGAACAGGCGATAAATGACATGCCCATGCACTCTGCCCCAGGGCCAGACTCATGGAACTCCATGTTCATCAAGAACTGCAAGAAGCCCCTATCACGAGCTTTTACCATCCTATGGAGAGGGAGCATGGACACGGGGGTCGTCCCACAGTTACTAAAAACAACAGACATAGCCCCACTCCACAAAGGGGGCAGTAAAGCAACAGCAAAGAACTACAGACCGATAGCACTAACATCCCATTGTCAGGTAAGACACATATGCAACAGTTAGGTATCTTTATTTCGAAACGTTTCGCCTACACAGTAGGCTTCTTCTGTACTCGACTGAAGAAGCCTACTGTGTAGGCGAAACGTTTCGAAATAAAGATACCTAACTGTTGCATATGTGTCTTACCTAACAATCTGTCGGTATTTCATACCATTTTAATGTTCACTAACATCCCATATCATAAAAATCTTTGAAAGGGTCCTAAGAAGCAAGATCACCACCCATCTAGAAACCCATCAATTACACAACCCAGGGCAACATGGGTTTAGGACAGGTCGCTCCTGTCTGTCTCAACTACTGGATCACTACGACAAGGTCCTAGATGCACTAGAAGACAAAAAGAATGCAGATGTAATATATACAGACTTTGCAAAAGCCTTCGACAAGTGTGACCATGGCGTAATAGCGCACAAAATGCGTGCTAAAGGAATAACGGGAAAAGTCGGTCGATGGATCTATAATTTCCTCACTAACAGAACACAGAGAGTAGTAGTCAACAGAGTAAAGTCCGAGGCAGCTAGGATAAAAAGCTCTGTTCCACAAGGCACAGTACTTGCTCCCATCTTGTTCCTCATCCTCATATCTGACATAGACAAGGATGTCAGCCACAGCACCGTGTCTTCCTTTGCAGATGACACCCGAATCTGCATGACAGTGTCTTCCATTGCAGACACTGCAAGGCTCCAGGCGGACATCAACCAAATCTTTCAGTGGGCTGCAGAAAACAATATGAAGTTTAACGATGAGAAATTTCAATTACTCAGATATGGCAAACACGAGGAAATTAAATCTTCATCAGAGTACAAAACAAATACTGGCTACAAAATAGAGCGAAACAACAATGTCAAAGACCTGGGAGTGATCATGTCGGAGGATCTCACCTTCAAGGACCATAACATTGTATCAATCGCATCTGCTAGAAAAATGACAGGATGGATAATGAGAACCTTCAAAACTAGGGATTCCAAGCCCAGGATGACACTCTTCAGGTCGCTTGTTCTATCTAGGCTGGAATATTGCTGCACACTAACAGCACCTTTCAAGGGAGGTGAAATTGCTGACCTAGAAAATGTACAGAGAACTTTCACGGCGCGCATAACGGAGATAAAACACCTCAATTACTGGGAGCGCTTGAGGTTCCTGAACCTGTATTCCCTGGAACGCAGGCGGGAGAGATACATGATTATATACACCTGGAAAATACTAGAGGGACTAGTACCGAACTTGCACACGAAAATCACTCACTACGAAAGCAAAATACTTGGCAGACGATGCAACATCCCCCCAATGAAAAGCAGGGGTGTCACTAGCACGTTAAGAGACCATACAATAAGTGTCAGGGGCCCGAGACTGTTCAACTGCCTCCCAGCATACATAAGGGGGATTACCAACAGACCCCTGGCAGTCTTCAAGCTGGCACTGGACAAGCACCTAAAGTCGGTTCCTGACCAGCCGGGCTGTGGCTCGTACGTTGGTTTGCATGCAGCCAGCAGTAACAGCCTGGTTGATCAGGCTCTGATCCACCAGGAGGCCTGGTCACAGAACGGGCCGCGGGGGCGTTGACCCCCGGAACTCTCGCCAGGTAAACTCCAGGTAATAGGTACTGCAGGCTTATGTGAAGTTTATTTTTTTTATTTAGGTTCATTAAGTAAGATTAATTTTTTTACAATTAGTTTTATATTGTAAACTATGTGTAAATTAACCTAGGATGTCCCATTAAAGTGATGTTTAACCAATTATTATTATCAATTAAAACGTTCTTGTATGTGGAAAATTGCATTTATCTGAATGTATCATTATATACATAACAGTAAATGAACATAGATAATTATTATTTATCAGTTAGACAAGTAGGAATTTGGGACACCTAGGTCACAAAAATGTCCCCCTTCGATACCTACCACTGTCATATCCACAAGTTGCTCTGGACCTATTAATTATAAATGGAGTTGTCCTGTCTTGTCGCCTGATATCTCAAGTTATGCAGGAATGCACATCCAACAATTTAGGCTCCTACTTGAGAGGTGGCAGCCCAAATTTAACCTCTAGAGCACGAAAAATTCTTCCCATTACTAACGTCTGTTACTCAATTTAAAAACAAAAATGGCGACTGACCTTCTGCCTGGACCTGGAGTTTACCTGGAGAAAGTTCTGGGGGTCAACGCCCCCGCGGCCCGGTCTGTGACCAGGCCTCCTGGTGGATCAGAGCCTGATCAACCAGGCTGTTGCTGCTGGCTGCACGCAAACCAACGTACGAGCCACAGCCCGGCTGATCCGGAACTGACTTTAGGTGCTTGTCCAGTGCCAGCTTGAAGACTGCCAGGGGTCTGTTGGTAATCCCCCTTATGTGTGCTGGGAGGCAGTTGAACAGTCTCGGGCCCCTGACACTTATTGTATGGTCTCTTAACGTGCTAGTGACACCCCTGCTTTTCATTGGGGGGATGGTGCATCGTCTGCCAAGTCTTTTGCTTTCATAGTGAGTGATTTTCGTGTGCAAGTTTGGTACTAGTCCCTCTAGGATTTTCCAGGTGTATATAATCATGTATCTCTCCCTCCTGCGTTCCAGGGAATACAGGTTTAGGAACCTCAAGCGCTCCCAATAATTGAGGTGTTTTATCTCCGTTATGCGCGCCGTGAAAGTTCTCTGTACATTTTCTAGGTCGGCAATTTCACCTGCCTTGAAAGGTGCTGTTAGTGTGCAGCAATATTCCAGCCTAGATAGAACAAGTGACCTGAAGAGTGTCATCATGGGCTTGGCCTCCCTAGTTTTGAAGGTTCTCATTATCCATCCTGTCATTTTTCTAGCAGATGCGATTGATACAATGTTATGGTCCTTGAAGGTGAGATCCTCCGACATGATCACTCCCAGGTCTTTGACGTTGGTGTTTCGCTCTATTTTGTGGCCAGAATTTGTTTTGTACTCTGATGAAGATTTAATTTCCTCATGCTTACCATATCTGAGTAATTGAAATTTCTCATCGTTGAACTGCAGGCGCAAGCTTCCCATTTTTGAAAACATACTTCTTTTAAAAATACAATATAGGGCATCTATTTACCTATAAATTACCGTATTTCCGGAAAATATACAGTATTTTCCACACTGCGGCCAGGCGGAAGTCGTTGCTAAACGACTCAAATTGCTCATTTGGCAATGGTGGAGGACCTGGGTACATATAGGATCTAGCATCCACACGGCAACATATTACACAAGATTTAATCACCCTTTTTACACTTTGCCGTCCTTGTGGAATCCAGAAAGTTTCCCTAATACAATTTAAGGTATCTTGTACCCCACCATGCATTACATTTTTATGGGCATTTAGAACAATTAAATTTGTTAGATGATGAGTTTTGGGCAGTAAGATGGGGTGTTTAGCATAATCACCCAATTCAGCATTTTGTAATCTACCTCTGCACCTAATTACATTGTTCTCTAAATACAGCCCCAATTTCTCTATTATGGAACCTTTCACAATTTTTCTTTCCATCATCAATTTAATCTCATTTCCATAGATTTCCTCCTGTACCCTCTTTATCCAATATTCAAGAGGATGTGAAAACTTAAATGAAATATTCATTCGAGTTCTGATGACCAGAGCTTTGGTAAGATGGGTAAGGAAGAAGGATGGGTAAGGATGGAAATATTGGAAAAGGGTGGGAGTGGGGGGGAGAGGTAGGATATAAAAGGTAAGTGGCCCAACCACTTTGGTGTAATTTAAAAAGTGTATGTGAATTGATAAGATATTCTTTAAGGGGTATAATACTAACCCATCAGAGTCACATAGATATAATAGGTATATAACTACATGACTCTGAATTGGTAGTAGTTATACAAGTTGCAATTGCTTTTTTTTTTTTTTTTTTTTTTTTGTTTTTTTTTTTTTTTTTTTTTTTTTTTTTTTTCGCGATTGCACAACGGATATTTATACGACAAGATTATTATTATAATCAAAAAGAAGCGCTAAGCCACAAGGGCTATACAGCGCTTTATACGACAAGAAAGGCAATAATTTTCTGGTCAGTTTATAAGTTCGTGACAATAGCTTCTTAATGGTGGTGTCCAACCATAGTGAATAGCATAATTTTACATTAGAAAGTTATTTAAGATGTCTCCCTAATTGGGGGCGATGATTTTCTCAGTATACATAGAAGGGTTCTGGTGGTATCCAATCTTCTTCATCAGGGAGGTTGCTCAAAATCATGGGTCGAGGGTAATCATCTTTATGAATAAAACGACGAACCCTCTGTGGGAGAGTCATTCTTTGAGTCCTGTGAGGCGGAGTATTGATGGTGTAATCGGTGGTATTTATCACTTGTATAGGATGTTCTCTATCTGGCATGTATAGTTCTTGCATTGTATAAAGTTGTTTCTTTTTTAGGGTGTCAAGGCGTACATTTGTGGCAGTAATATCTTGTTGTGTGTGTAAATCTGCCATTTTAACTCTGTCTCTCCTCCTGGTATCGGTAATGAAGCGAATTATTATTATTATAATCAAGGGGAAGCGCTAAACCCGGAGGATTATACAGCGCCTGGGGGGGGGGGATATGTGGAAGGCATTCAGGCTTAATTCGGGGAACTGGAGCACAGATCCAATTCCCTAAATCAAGAGCCCCTCACCAACATCAAGGAACCTTCCTTGAGGGGTAATGAAGCGAAGAGCTCTATTCTGGACCCTTTGTAACCGTAGCATGTTGGTCTTTGTTGTTAATGACATTGGGACACAAGGGTATTCGAGTATAGGTCTTATTATCATTTTATACAGATGTTTTTTGACATGTTGAGGGGCTTGATTGAATCGAAAGAGTCTGCTAAGACCGGCTTTGGCTGTGTTGATCTTTTTAGTTACATGAGATGTTGAGTGGAGCAGCCTGTCTATTTCATATCCCAAGATCTTGTTAGGGTTTCTAATGGCTACAGGTGTACCTCTGATGGAGATACCCCCTTTATCTTCGATGGTTGATGCAAAACATCCTATCGTGCTAACAAGGACCTTGTCAGGATTAGTCGTAATTCTCCATTTCTTCTCCCAATTAGATGTTCGACGAAGTTCAATATTCATTTTTTCTATGACTCTCTCATACTTGTATTTTCCTGTTACTGGAGTTGATGAGACGACATGAATAACATCATCTGCAAACTGTGTCACAATTGTGTCATTAAACTCTGGTTGAGGAAGGTCATTCACATAAATGTTAAACAGAAGTGGACTGAGACAAGAACCTTGTGGGACACCAGCCGTCGGTATAAAAGGTTCTGTCGACTTGCCATGAAAGGTGGGAATGATTTTTCTTTGAGTTAAGAAATTATAAATTACTCTGAGAAAAGTCCAGTTATGGTCTGGTAGGTCAACGAGTTTGTATATAAGGCCATCATGCCATAAGCTATCAAAAGCTTTATGAACATCTCTGGTGGCAATTAAGGCAAGATTGCCCTGCTGTTTTAGACTTGCTACAGTGTCAAAAATAACATTTATTGCATGACTGGTACCTCTATGTGTTCTAAAGCCAAATTGTTTTTCAGTAAACAAGTGATTAAACTCCATATAGTAATTCAATCTGTTGGAAATGACTTTCTCAAGAACTTTTCCAGTGACTTCAAGTAAAGATATAGGTCTATAGTTCCCAGGTTGGTGGATGTCTTTATTGGGCTTAGCAAGAAAGATCATCCTAGTAGTCTTAAAAACCACTGGAAAATGTCCTGAGGCCAAGATGGCATTAAAGATATTTACCAAGGACTGTTTGCAATTTCATTGTTATTCCAGAGAGGCCAGGGGCTCTATTTCTCATTCTTCCAATAACCTGACTTATCTCTAGTAATGTAATAGGTCTAGTAAGCGGGTGGGTATCTTCAAGAGTTGAAGTATCGATGGTAGGTAGTGGTTGTAGATCATCCAAGTTCTCATCTCTCCATTCATTTACCAACTGATAATGATTATTATTAAATTGACGACTGTTATTGTGGGAGAGAATTTTCTCCCATACATCACCCATCAAATTAGCCTGGTCCTGTGGATCGTCAAGTTTAATGAAATATTCATCTTGTTTAGAAATTTAAACACCAACTTAGATACATTGATTAGTTTGGGTAAAGAAGAATACCTATTTATATCAATGGCTAAGGAAGGACAAACTATTGGAGCGGTGGTCACAGTAATTTCAACAGGAGCAATACACGCCTTTTGCACAGGCCAATTAGCTTTATTTACCAAACAGCTCGGTCCTTTAAACCATGACACAGCATTTACAAATTTAGCATAAGGTAAACCTCGAGACAAGAAATCAGTAGGATTCTCCTCACCAGGTATATGATTAAATGTTAACATATGCTGACCCAAACTATTATACTTCTCTTGCATCTGATTAATTTCAGCGACTTTGTTTTGTCGTACACAACTTTACTGTTTCCATTATGAATCCATTGTAAGGATATCGCATTATCAGACCAAATTACAGTGTCGCTAATATTTATCTCCTGCAACTTATTTCTTATATAATTAGCTAATTTGACACCTACATAAATGGCTGTTAATTCCAACTGAGGTAAGGTACGTGATTTAATTGGAGACACTTTAGCCTTAGACATAACAAGAGAAATAACACTATTACATTGAAGGTAAGCAACTGCTCCATATGCCAATTTTGAAGCATCACAAAAAATGTGGAGTACATTTTTCCCATTTGGATTGGCCACCTGGCGTGGGAACTCCAACATTGGAATTTTCTCATAATCACCAATTAATTCATCCCACCTGTTAATGAATTCCTCAAGTAGAATTTCATCCCAAGCACATTTAAGTTTCCATGCTTCCTGAATTAATAATTTCACTCTTATAGTAAGGGGTGACACTAAACCTAGTGGATCAAAACATTTGGAAACTTCAGCAAGCAAAACTCTCTTAGTTAATTTATTGGGCATACTGTAATTATTAGGTTTTAACATTAACAAATCTCTCTCAGTATCCCAAGTTAAACCCAATACATTACTACATTTTAGCATTTCATCTCCAGGGAAATCTTTACTTATTTTGTCCTTTAATTTGGACGAATTACTATTCCATTCTCTCAGAGGCATATTTGCACTTTGTATTATTTCATTAGCCTCTCCATAAGTCATTAAGAGTTTCTCTTCAGTTGACGTCACACCCAGGAAATTGTCCACGTAAAATTATTTTCTCGTTACTTTACTCAATGGACTTTCCATACGTTTAAGGTGTGCATTTATCATCGCTTGAAGTAGGAACGGACTGGATGTAGCACCAAATAATGCGCTCCTAAAATGAAAGGTTTTCAGATGGCTAAGTGGGTCACTAGGATTCTCAGAAAATAAGAAGCGGGTACAATCCCGGTCAGCCTCTTGTAAACCCACTCTTTAGGAAAGCTTTACTTATGTCAGCCATAAAGGCATAATGCTTCACTCAAAAATTTAAAAAGATATCTCCTAATTTTTCCGTCAATGACGGACCTGTCATCAAACAGTCATTTAAACTAGGTACATTTTTGTTACTCATGGCACTACAATTAAACACAATCCTCAAAGGAGTGGTCTTAGAATCCTTCTTCACTCCATGATGGGGCAAATAGTGACCATAAATTTTGGCTTGCTCAGGAGGTACCTCTTCTATAAATTTATTAATTAACTGCTCAGCAATTATATCATTATAGGCAGTTAACAATTCTGGTGTCTTACTCAGTTCGCGGAGCTGAGCCTTTAACTGTCCATATGCCATTCTGTAATTAGTGGGCAATTCTGGATGGTTCAGTCTCCACGGAAGTCGTACCCAGTATTGTCCAGATTCAAATTTTACATCTCTCAGGTATTGTTCTTGAGTAATAGAATCGTCTGGACTTTCTTCATTTACATTTATTCCAATGCTGTCTAATTCCCACAATTTATGCACTGGCTCAACACCATCCTCTATGGAAGAATTATACTGGGGTACGACTTCATGAGTAAGACACACAGTTATGGTATTTGTAGTTTCCTCTAGTCATGAATTATTATTACGAGGAATCCTACCATACATTACATGGCCTCCTGCAGTCTTCAAAAGGGTGACACCACATTTCTTTACCATACCCTTTACAAAGGAGGCATAATAGTCACTACCAATCAAAATATTTATTGGGCCTACAGAATCATCACACCAGAAGGTGCTAAATTTACATTATGTGAAAGTCTTTCTGTAGCTTTACTAATCCCTACTGTAGATATTTTCTCTGGAAGTCTATCTACAATTACTGCATTAACACGTTTTTTCTCATTGCCTAACCTGACAGTTACACAAACAGTGTCATACAATTGAGCCCTTTTATCCGAGAGAAAACCAGATAATTTCAAAGTTGTGGGATCTCCCATCTGTACTTTCATATCATCAAGACATTTACCTTTTATGAAAGTACGCTGGGGTCCCTGGTCCAATAATGCATTTACATTTTTTGATTTATGCCTTTTATCATCAATTTTTACCTGTAACACAGGTAAGGCTACTTCAGCAAAACCATCATTATTAACATTAGCAGCAATTTTTACATTAGCTACTGTTGTGTCAGGATTGTCAACATTATCATAATTATCAACATTATCATATAGACCCTTACACATGACTATATGGTGTCTTCCTTTGTGACATTGATAACAGTTGTTTAATTTGGCATGACAATCCTTTACATTGTGATGACCCAAACACCTGATACATCTGTCAAGTTCCTCCAATCTTTCAACTTTATCATTCCATGAATTGTATGCATTGCAATTCTTAGAAAAATGAGTACCCTTGCAGAAAAGACAATCTTTCTTTTCTTTGACTGGTTTCCTATTAACTGGGCTACTCTTAGGAGGGTACTTATTCTTCTTACCTTGTGGAGAATCATTATTTCTGATTCCTGCTACTTGATATGCACCTATGCAACTATTTTTAGGAAATGAATTTTGATTATTAATATTGGGATAATTTTTCCCTTTGTGAAACTTGACAGATACCTCAGAGTTATTATTATGCATCTTTAAAATGAGTTGGTTGACTGGTCTGCAACTGCACAATTAATTCTTGTAGACCTAGTCTTATTTCCTCCAGACCAAAATAACCCTTGTGATATTTGTTTGAGATCCATTCAAGTGTTTTACAGCTTAATTTATTCTGTATCATGTCACTCAATAACCAGTCTGATTCCTTCAGATTATATTTATTACTTAAAGTTTTGAGAGTGCTCTCCAGTTTAACTCTAAACTGCTGTAAACCTTTGTAAGTATGATCTGGAGATTTTAAACTAACAATGATATTCACTAGATCCAACCTACTTTGTTCTATATTACCATAAGTGACCTTCAACAAGTCAACTGCTTCCTTGTAAGAGTCATCTACATTGGGAAAGGCTTGTATCAGTATGTGAGCATCTCCTCTTACCTGTCCTTTGAGGTAAAATAATTTAGTTACACAGGCTAGGTCACTCCTGTCATGCACAGCTGCTTTAAAAATTGACCAAAACTCCTCCCAGTTTTCTCCAGGATTAAATACAGGTAGACATAATTCTGGGAGTTTGGGCAAAAACATTATCTGTTGGAGCAGACTGATTAACTGCCTGGTTTACACATTTTAATTTATTCAAGGCCTGACTATTACATGAAAGAATCTTTTCCTCTAATTCATAATACTGATTAATCATAAGATCTACTTCAGTCTCATCTACACAGTTTACTAACAAATCTCCTTCATATTTGTTGTAATATACTTTGTATGAATCAGACACTGCAAGGCTCCAGGCAGACATCAACCGAATCTTTCAGTGGGCTGCAGAAAACAATATGAAGTTCAACAATGAGAAATTTCAATTACTCAGATATGGTAAACACGAGGAAATTAAATCTTCATCAGAGTACAAAACAAATTCTGGCCACAAAATAGAGCGAAACACCAACGTCAAAGACCTGGGAGTGATCATGTCGGAGGATCTCACCTTCAAGGACCATAACATTGTATCAATCGCATCTGCTAGAAAAATGACAGGATGGATAATGAGAACCTTCAAAACTAGGGAGGCCAAGCCCATGATGACACTCTTCAGGTCACTTGTTCTATCTAGGCTGGAATATTGCTGCACACTAACAGCACCTTTCAAGGCAGGTGAAATTGCTGACCTAGAAAATGTACAGAGAACCTTCATGGCGCGCATAACGGAGATAAAACACCTCAATTACTGGGAGCGCTTGAGGTTCCTGAACCTGTATTCCCTGGAACGCAGGCGGGAGAGATACATGATTATATACACCTGGAAAATCCTAGAGGGACTAGTACCGAACTTGCACACGAAAATCACTCACTACGAAAGCAAAAGACTTGGCAGACGATGCAACATCCCCCCAATGAAAAGCAGGGGTGTCACTAGCACGTTAAGAGACCATACAATAAGTGTCAGGGGCCCGAGACTGTTCAACTGCCTCCCAGCATACATAAGGGGGATTACCAACAGACCCCTGGCAGTCTTCAAGCTAGCACTGGACAAGCACCTAAAGTTGGTTCCTGACCAGCCGGGCTCTGGCTCGTACATTGGTTTGCGTGCAGCCAGCAGCAACAGCCTGGTTGATCAGGCTCTGATCCACCAGGAGGCCTGGTCACAGACCGGGCCGCGGGGGCGTTGACCCCCGGAACTCTCTCCAGGTAAACTCCAGGTATCTATTACCTAAAGCATCTAAATACAATTTTAAACCATCAGTATTCACAGTTTCTTGATTCATTAATTCCAAACATTTATTATATGCCTTGGTTACATGACCCTTTCTAGCTTGCAATGATGCTTTCTTTGCTCTATATTCCATATGTTTGTCTTCTATATTAATTTCCTCATTTTCAGCCATGATGTAATGTATTAAATTCAACTTAATAACACTGATTATGTACTAAATTATGCACTTTATAAAGGTAAATAGTACATCTTACCTTTGAATAAATCCTAGCTAATTGAGCTTAGCAATTACATGTAAGAAAATTATATAAATTTTAAATGTACATTAATGCAAACCTTTAGCCAGCCTTGTCTTATCAGAATTATTATACAAATTAATATAAATCCTTGCCAGAATTTGGCATAGCAAAATTAATATTATACACATTAATATAATTAGCAACACTTGGTGTGGAAAATTGCATTTATCTGAATGTAACTCATTATGTACATAACAGAAAATGATAACAAAGATAATTATTATTTATCAATGTTACATAGACAAGTAGGAATTTGAGACACCTAGGTCGCAAAAAATGTCCCCCTTCGATACCTACCACTGTCATAAACACAAGTTGCTCTGGACCTATTAATTAAATGAAATATACATACACGAATACTGGTAAATATATAAATTTGTGGACTGTATATTAAAAATAATAAATGGTTATATATATACACAATTACATAACAGAAGGAAAATATATCTTAATATCACTCACCAATTTGACTGGATATTAAGTTGTATCATACTCAGAAAAACCTCACTAACTAAATTTATGAAAACACTGGCCAGAATTATACACAAATCTAGAGAGCTTATCTGAGGTTCCTGGAGCTGTCTTGTCCAGTCGTCTGATATCTCAAGTTATGCAGGAATGCACATCCACCAATTTTGCCTCCTATTTGAGAGGTGTCAACACAATTTTAACCTCTAGTGCACGAAAAATTCTTCCCAGTACACCAACGTTTGTACAAAATTCAAAACCAAGATGGCGAGTCCCTTCTGCGCAGACGCAGGCTTTCTGTTTTCTATGACATAAATATTATTAAATACAGTATGGCCATCTATTTACATATAAATACTAAATTTCTGGAAAATATATACAGTATTTTCCACACTTGGCTTATCAATTACACATACACTGATATAAATCTTGGCCAGAATTGTCTTATCAAATTAGTATTATACAAATTAATATAAACTTAGCCAGACTTGACTTATCAAAATTAATATTATACAATTAATATAAATCCTTGCCAGAATTTGGCATAGCAAAATTAATATTATACACATTATAATCTTTAGCCACACTTGTCTTATCAATTACACATACACTGATATAAATCTTGGCCAGAATTGTCTATCAAATTAATATTGTACAAACACATTAATATAAATCCTAGCCACACTTGACTTATCCAAATTAATATTGTAATAATTATAATCCACTACACATTAAGTAAATTTGTGAATTTAACATCCACCTCCTTCTGTCATTTCACATGTAATTATTAAGTAATTAACTAATTAATGACTTCACTAATTACCTCCAGTTCAAGAAGGACCAATGGGCAAATTAAATGTGGAAAATTACATTTATCTGAATGTAACTCATTATGTACATAACAGAAAATGATAACAAAGATAATTATTATTTATCAGAGTTACATAGACAAGTAGGAATTTGGGACACATAGGTCACAAAAATGTCCCCTTCGATATCTACCACTGTCATATCCACAAGTTGCTCTGGACCTATTAATTATAAATGAAACATATATCACCAGGAATACTGGTAAATATATAAATTTGTGGACTGTATATTAAATTAAAAAATGATTATATATAAACACATTTATATAACAGAAGGAGAATATATCTTAATCCTAACACTCACCAATTTGACTGAGATTAATGTGTCATGTACAGGACCCTCCCCTTTTGCCTACATTTATGAACAATTTACTGGCCAGAATTTAAACATAAATTAGACAGCTTATCTGAGGTTCCTGGAGTTGTTCTGTCTTGTCGCCTGATATCTCAAGTTATGCAGGAATGCACATCCAACAATTTAGGCTCCTATTTGAGAGGTGTCAGCCCAAATTTACCCTCTAGAGCACGAAAAATTCTTCCCATTACTAATGTCTGTTACTCAATTCAAAAACAAAAATGGCGACTGACCTTCTGCGTAGGCGTAAGCTTCCCATTTTCGATAACATATTTCTTTTAAAAATACAATATAGAGCATCTATTTACCTATAAATTACCGTATTTCCGGAAAATATAGTATTTTCCCCAGTCAGGTGTGGTTGACGTGGTCGTAGTCAGTTAGGTGTGGTTAACGTGGTCGTAGTCAGCCAGATGTGCTTGACATGGTCGCAATCAGCCAAGTTAAGCACTGCTGGGTCTTGCCAGTAACAGGAACAATAATTTAAAGTTTTTAATGAGGCGGACAGATAAGCCAGTGGAAGGCCTTGGCCGGATGACCAAAAGCACCAGTGGCGGCTCACCAGGTGACTGAGATTCGCGTCAGGAAATAGTTGACCTGCTTCTTGGTGACCCTCACCTAACCCGTAACTGGACAGGCGATTGCTTGTCCCTCAACAAACCACACACATCTTTGTTTTATTCCATTCGTTTTTCTACCCATAAGCTTGCACCAATTTCTGAATGTTTTCCCAGTCAGTATTGAAGAGCTGGATGAACCCTAGATGATTATGGCTACAATGTATATAATAATAATAATAATAATAATAATAATAATAATAATAATAATAATAGTAGTAGGTAGTAGGTTGGTAGACAGCAACCGCCCAGGGAAGCACTACCGTCCTGCCAAGTGAGTGTAAACCGGAAGCCTGTAATTGTTTTACATGATGGTAGGATTGCCGGTGTCCATTTTTCTGTCTCATAAACGTGCAAGATTTCAGGTATGTCTTGCTACTTCTACTTACACTTAGGTCACACTACACATACATTTACAAGCATATATATACACACCCCTCTGGGTTTTCTAATATTTTCTTACTAGTTCTTGTTCTTGTTGTTTATTTCCTCTTACCTCCATGGGGAAGTGGAACAGAATTCTTCCTCCGTAAGCCATGCGTGTTGTAGGAGGCAACTAAAATGCCAGGAGCAAGGGGCTAGTAACCTCTTCTCCTGTATATATTACTAAATGTAAAAGGAGAAACTTTCGTTTTTCCTTTTGGGCCACCCCGCCTCGGTGGGATACGGCCGGTGTGTTGAAAGAAAGAAATAATAATAATAATAATAATAATAATAATAATAATAATAATAATAAAGAATCTGACAAAATATCAATGAATATTTTTATTTTTTTTAGTAATCCATCACACACAAGATCACAAAATAATAATATTAATAGCAGCAGCAGCACCAACAGCAGCTGCAGCAGTAGCAGCAACAACAGCAGCAGTAGCAGCAACAACAGGAGCAGCAGCAGCAGGAGCAGCAGCAGCAGCAGCAGCAGCAGCAGCAGCAGCAGCAGCAGCAGCAGCAGCAGCAGCAGCAGCAGCAGCAGCAGCAGCAGCAGCAGCAGCAGCAGCAGCAGCAGCAGCAACAACAACAACAACAACAACAACAGCAGAAGCAGTGGAAATATAAACACATATGCAGTATAATGTGATCCTTTATTGACAACGTTTCACCCACACAGTGGGCTTTTTCAAGTCACACACAGATCTGTGTGTGACTTGAAAAAGCCCACTGTGTGGGTGAAACGTTGTCAATAAAGGATCACATTATACTGCATATGTGTTTATATTTCCACTGTGTCGGTATTTGATACCATTTATTTCCAACAACAGAAGCAGCAACAGCAACAATATTACTAGCAGCAACAGCAACAACTACAGTGGCAGTAGTACCAGAAACAGCGATAATAATAAATCAATAAAGCAGATAGCTGGCATTATGTCGAAAACTGTTGGTATAAATAAATATATATATTTAAATACATTTACAAGCATAATATGTACGTGACGATGTTGATCATCATCAGTTTGAACACAGAGATTATAAGTTTTAACATCATGAGCTTACCTGGAGGGTCATTCTGGGAGTCAACATCCCCGTGGCCCGGTCCGTGACCAGGCCTCGTGGTGGATCAAGGCCTGATCAACCAGACTGTTATTGTTGGCCGCACGTAAACCAGCATACGAACCACAGCCCGGCTGGTCAGGTACTGACTTTTAGGTGACTGTCCAGTTCCCTTTTGAAGACAGCCAGGGATCTACTGGTAATCCCCTTTATGTATTCTGGGAGGCATACATAACAATCTTTGAATGATTTGTGAAATTGATATTTTATAATAACAAAAAAAGGTACAATACCGTAACTGGAACGATACACAAATAACCCGCACATAGAAGAGAGGAGCTTACGACGACGTTTCGGTCCGACGGTCTAAGTCGGACCGAAACGTCGTCGTAAGCTCCTCTCTTCTATGTGCGGGTTATTTGTGCATGATACTTAATAAGTTTGAGTATTGGAACACTAGCCTAGTTGCTCTACTCTCCACTTTCTCTACGGCAAAATTTCCCCCCTTTTTTTTTCAATTGGTCTTATTTGGTCTATTCCTGTTTCATTTGCGTCCATCTGGTCTACTCACTTACTGTCTACTCGGAAAATGTCACATATTCCCAATTTCCACTAAACAGTCAATGATCATTATATGTTACTGTACTTAGACGTTAAAACCCCTCTAAGGAGGTTCCTTGATGCTCGTGAGGGGCTCTTGATCTAGGGAACTGGATCTGTGCTTCAATTCCATGAATTAAGCCTGAATGTCTTCCATCCCCTCACCCACACTGGCGCCGTATAATCCCCGCGGGTTTAGCGCTCCTGCTGATAATAATAATAATAATAATACTTTGGCACCAGTAGTGTTAATCCTGCAGATTTACTCACTATCTACTTACAATCCACACGACCTACGTATCGTCATCACTTGTTCTGCATTCGCTTATCTGTAATTAATATAAATTTAAAGGTTTGTGTAGCCTAAAGCACGTTAATCTAGTCTAACCTAACCAAATGAAAGATAGCCTAACCAAGCTTAACCTAATCAAATCTAACCTAACCTGCTTATGTAAGTTGTCTATAACAACATATATATTTTATAATTTTATTTTCAATAACAAGAATAAATTAATTCTTTTAATGTTAACTTTGTGTGTGTTATTATAAGTACTTAATGTTTTGCGTGCAAAATACACATAATAAACTTATTAGAGCAAATGGGAATGACAACCATTTGGAAAGGAGAATAATGAGAATAGACCAAATACGGAAATAAAGGTGGGAAAAGTACCAGTATCGGCTAATTTTGATGGCATCGGTCTCGGTCGAAAATCTCGTAGACAGAAAATGGCAATGCAGATTTACAGGGCAAATATGCACGCCTGCAAAACGGATATGACATGGAATGGCACTAGGCGGCCGCACTACAGTTAACATTTACTAGAGTAAATGCGTTTAATTCAATTTTTGCAGCCCGTCCTCTTAACCACGATTTTAACACAGGGCAGCTATGACACAGAGGGTCTCACATATGGCCCAAGGGGTCCCACATATGGAACACAGAGTTCTGACACTATATCCCCACTAAAAACAGGCATAATCACAGATAACACCACAGATCACTATCCCACCTTTCTCATAACCAACTTATGTAAACTACCTCAAGATACAAGTAATAACTTACTCCGACTACATGACAAGTCATCAGTAAATAACTTTATTTCAGCATTAAGTAAGATCGACTGGCGTAGTGAGCTAGCGGTCAACCTCGATATTGATGAATGTCAAAAAAAAAAATTAAAAAAAAAAAAAAATCTGTAACAAGCATTGTCCAATAAAAAACATAGCATATCACAACAAAGAGACTAAACAGCCCTGGCTTGCAAACAGCATCCTCAAATCCATTGATAAAAAAGAGCTATATGAAAAACAATACAGAATGGGTCTAATAACAAAGAAACTGACAAAACGTTACTCGCCAATACTTACTTATCCGATAAGGAGGTCTAAAAGACTGTATTATGAAAACAGATTCTATAACATAAAAGGGGGATATGAAAAAGACCTGGAAAACCCTATCTGAAATTCTAAGATCTAAAAAACTATCTCGAAACAAAGTTATTAACTTAACGAAACCAGAAGAACCTCTCTTCCAGCCAACAGATACTGCCAGCAAACTTAATGTCTTTTTCTCGACCGTAGGAACAAAGCTAGCAAACAAAATCCCAAACTTAAACACTCAGCTAAAAGACTACCTCACAGATTACCACCCAAATACTCTATTTCTAGCCCCAACAAACCCTACTGAAATCTCACTCATCATCAAAACACTAAAGTACGTGGCAGGAGACCTAAATAACTTACCACCACTCATGTATAAAAAAGTTCTCATGTGTTGTCACCCATTATTGCAACTCTTTTTAACAAGTCTATTGAATCTTCTACCTTCCCATCCATACTCACGACAGCATGTGTCACCCCGATCCTCAAAGGAAGCGATCCAACTGAATTGAATAAATAAAGACCTATCAAACAAGCAAGTTTACTCCTACTTAGTATCCCAGTTTCTGCCAGTTTGGATTTAGGCCGAAGAAACTACTAATGATGCAATTATACATATGCTTGAACTTCTATATACTGCACTCGGAAAAAAATTAAATTCCCCTGGGACTTTTCATAGACCAACGAAAAGCATTTGATACAGTTGACCATGACCTATTACACCTAAAACTTGAACATTACGGAGTCAGAGGACGCTATTGATTACTTAAAATCTTATCTTAGCAAAAGACACCAGTAGCTCGATCGCGAGCGCACTCAGCTCACACAATGAGGTCGGAGTTCTCTCCGGTACGGCTGGAAAACATTAGGATGTGTTTCCATAAGACACCTGCTGTCCTTGTTCACCCATCAGTTTAAAATGGGTACCTGGGTGTTAGTCAACTGGTGTGGGTCGCATCCTGAGACAAAACTGACCTAATTTGCCCAAAATGCTCTGCATAACAAGAGGCTTTCTATATATTAATATGTCACTGATGTCAGCTAGGCCTGTATACCTTGTGCATGTACTTGTAGAAAAAGATATATTTTATTAGTAGTATGAATACACAAACGGCTTTAGCTCCACTGCACAACCTGTTCTTGTTGGAGTCCCACCGGGTAGTGTCCTTGGCCCACTTCTCTTTCTCATTTACATCAATGACCTCCTAAACGCATCTAAACTCCTTAAACCCGTTTTATTTGCAAATGACACTACTTATGTCTTCTCTCACCCAAACCCAATTACGCTAAGACACTGTAAACAACGAACTACTAAAAATATCTACTTGGATGGCGACCAACAAACTTGCTCTCAATATAGACAAAACCTACTTCATGCTGTTTGGAAACAGAGCGTCAAATGTTCAGCTAAATATGTCAATAAATGGTTGCCCCATTTGAAGACACAGAGGGCAAATTTCTAGGTCTCCACCTTGACTATCTTAAATTTCAGACCCACATACAGCAAATATCCAAGAAAGTCTCCAAAATAGTAGGCATCATTTCTAAGATACGGTACTATGTATCCCAAACAGCACTTCTCGCTCTTTACCACTCTCTCATCTACCCTTACCTCACCTTTGGTATTTGTGAATGGAGTTCAGCCACAGCAAATCACCTTAAACCTTTAATAATCCAACAAAAAGCTGTTGTGAGATTTATTACCAATTCCTGAACCAGGCAACACACTCCACCCCTTTTTAAGAGCCTGAACTTGCTTAATATACAAAACATCCACACATACTATTGTGCCTACTACATATACAGAACATTATACTCCACTATTAATCCTACTCTCAAACTCCTCCTTGATAGCTACAACAGAACACACAGGCATAACACAAGGTACAAAACACTCTTTGATATACCTTATGTTCAGCTCTCCCAATGCAAAAATGCTATGCACGTAAAGGGCCCAAAGATTTGGAATTCATGGCCTGGACATACAAATGTGCCTCTGACTGCAAATCAATTTAAGGCTCTACTTAGAAATCACCTCATCACCCAAAATTAACCAAACACTATACGTTATCACCTACCAGTAACTAAAAAATCCTAAATAATTTACGATTGCTCAATTATTTAAGCATTACTTCAAACTTAAAATTGTTTCAATTTCATTATTGTAAATTGTGCTAAATTGTAATACTGTAATTTTTTATATACTTCATTTCAACTATAAATTCAATTATTGTAAACCACTAGTTACCTTTGTTGTAATAAGAAAAACGATGTATAATATAAATTATCTACTCTCTAATCTCTAGTACATTATTAAGTAGTTTGTAAGCATTAGGTTCAGTCTGCCCTAAATGCCCTAGCATGATAGTGGATTTCTTTGTACTTAACAAATCAAAATTGTAATCACACATTGTAAACATTGCAAAGAAATAAAATCTTTATCTTGAAATAGAGAAAATACAGCGGCACGTGGTGAGAGTATGGAATATTTCACCTTATAACTAAGGACCTCTTAAACAGACTACTGTACTTTCCCTTTCTTTTGCTTTATTTCAGCCCTGTGAGTTTGTACCATTGATGAAAGTTTAAATTTCAAGATTATGCCCAAAGGGGCGAGTCTATTAGGCACTGTCACTTAGCCTGTGAGTGAACATACCACCATAGATAGGACTGATCAGTGCCACTCATCCCATGAGTGACTATACAACCATGCACAGTACTGGTCAGCTCTGATGACTTTACTGGATCACTGTGTGAATTCCTCGACTCCAAGATGCAGGTTATTGAGTTTAATTCCCTTATCTATATTATCAGAGAAGAGGCATATTCTTTCAAATTTTTAATGGTCTTACGAAATAGAAGTTCCCTCAGACATACACGTGAATATATTATATTGTAGATAAAATGTATCCATTTTATCTGCTCTTGATCTACATCTAATTTAGTGGGAGTCTAATTCTGCAGAGTAACACATGCTAAGATATGTGGATGTTTTGATGATACTTCGTTGCAAGACATAAGATCTTCCTTCATCTCTGTTAATAGAAAGAACAAGAGGTCATGACCCCCTTAGCCTGCACCTGCACTGCCAGTGTGGGAATAGAGGGATGGGTCTTAGCCCCCTTGAGAGGAGTTGCCACCCTGTTAGAGAAAATTTCTCCACAGGACATAAAGCCTTATTACATAGTATTGGGCAGCACCAAGCATCCCGTAAGTGAACATACCACTATAGGTACTTAATTGTGCCGCCTGAGTTGCCTGTGACCTTCAGTGCAAATATATATATATATATATATATATATATATATATATATATATATATATATATATATATATATATATATATATATATATATATATATATATATATATATCCTCCATGGGGAAGTGGAACAGAATTCTTCCTCCGTAAGCCATGCGTGTCGTAAGAGGCGACCAAAATGCCAGGAGCAAGGGGCTAGTAACCCTTCTCCTGTATATATTACTAAATTTAAAAGGCGAAACTTTCGTTTCTCCTTTTGGGCCACCCCACCACAGTGGGAAATGGCTGGTGCGTTGAAAGAAATATATATATATATATATATATATATATATATATATATATATATATATATATATATATATATATATATATATATATATATATATATATATATATATATATATATATGCAAAACAACCACTCTGAAAGAATAGAGAAATTCCAAGCGCTTTCGTGACTACTCACATTATCAAGGAACTATGAAAGTGAAGCATCCAAGGAAGCTATATAAGGGGTCGGCCAGCACCTCACTATCAGATCCCACAACGGTTAAACACGTGACGCGCGGCGAGCCAACTTGGATAGGTCCTTTGCAAAGGACCTATCCAAGTTGGCTCGCCGCGCGTCAGGTGTTTAACCGTTGTGGGATCTGATAGTGAGGTGCTGGCCGACCCCTTATATAGCTTCCTTGGATGCTTCACTTTCATAGTTCCTTGATAATGTGAGTAGTCACGAAAGCGCTTGGAATTTCTCTATTCTTTCAGAGTGGTTGTTTTGCATATTTTGAAATCACCTGTTTACTGTGATCTTATTGCATATATATATATATATATATATATATATATATATATATATATATATATATATATATATATATATATATATATATATATATATATATATATATATATATATATATATATATATCACAATGGATCTCAAATAAGTTTAATATCTTTATTATGCAGCCCATTCCCATCCTGTAGGTGGTAGTCAAAAAATTACAGAGGTACATAATGGGTCCAGGGACTGGACCCCAAAGTTATGATAGCTGAACTAGTTACAAAGGTTTTTTTTTTTTTTATATTTTATTTTAAACATGACATTACAAAATATAATATGTAAAACTCATTTAAGTCTATAAAGTAACACAATCCTCCCTACAGCTAATGTTACACACCACACTTACAACTCCGTGTGGGTACACCCCCCCCCCCTCCCTGCTCCCTCATCCTATCACTTAACCCAAACCTGTTGGAGCTACTCAACAGAATTACATGATATGAACAACACTTTTATATACACATCCCTCGAAATGGTACTTAATGATCGACTACAGACCATGCAATGCATTGCACTGAACATATTATACAGACATATTACCCCCCCCCCCTAGTGGTTATCCAACCACCCCACTATTTACAACCTAACATACTATAAACAATGAATGTTGCCTAATCTAAAGTCACACAGCAATGATCCAAACATTAATTTATGTAATTGTCCTAATGGTTCAGTTACATAACAATATGTATTACACAACAATGGTGATATAGAAAAGTCACAAGGACATACAAAATTACTACAACCATAAGAATAAACTTAGTCTCAAAATCCAACACATGTAAGCCTTTACACATTTAAACATGCAATTCCAGTGTTAAAACAATCACACAGCTTCAACTATGACATTCAAGCTCTATACAGCTTATATGGACATTACATAGTGCTATTGACAACAGTACAATACAACATAAAATATAACCATGACACAAGTAACACATAAAGACTGTGCCTAGCACGCACCTAACCACAAAAACCTATAACACCACTGTTGCCCAACTTTATTTACACTATCTGACGTGCATTAACCTCTTTACTCTCAAAACAAAACTGAAAATTGCAGAACACCAGTGACGAACAATAATGCACAGACATTAATACAAACATATCACATCATATCTCTGGACACCGTGCATGATCACAGCATCAACACTATGCAGTGCAAGGCACCTAGAAAACAAGTTGGAGCAAACACATGCAATTATTATAGCAAATCTCCAAATTACAATGTCATTACCGTAAATCAATATTACCACACACAATATGTATAATAAGTATAAAGTCCTGTCACACAAAAACTGGCCAGCTCCACAGGTGCTAGCACCCGTGGTCCACATATTATTCACTCATGCATCACTCATCCAACACTCTCACAAAACTTTTGTTATCCATTACCAGGGAGGCAACCCTGTTTTCACCCCTGACTTCCCTACCCCAGCAACACTTTCCAATCATACCCTCCCCTCCCTCGTATATTACAAGTCTAATAAAACCTGTAACGTAAGTTGCCTATATCCCTCTGAAAAATCCTTCACCCACCTCCTCCCATAAATTTCCTTATTTCTACATACCGTTTTATAGAACGTTAACGCTAACACCCTCCTCTTCACCTCAGTAACCTGTTTGCCCCGCAATCCCCACACTATATAGATATAATCTGCCATAATGTATCCCACAGCTCTGATTACACGTTCCTCCCAACCCCCCACGTCGAGACTTAATGCTCTCAATACAGAAATTCCTTTACCTCCTATCCTATTTATCACCCTATTTAACCACCCCTTGACACTCCTCAGTCCATCACAAAAATATACTACATGAAAAGCCGACTCCTCCCCACCACATATCCCACACTCCCCCCCGTCAACGACTCGTCTATCCCGTAGAACCACACCCGACGGTAAAATGCCGTGCAGAAAACGATACATTACATCCCGAACACGAGGTTGCAACCTCATCCTACTCAACCTATTCCATATACTTCCCCATGCATACATGGGGAAAATTCCCTCTACAGGCGCTACAACCCTCCCGGCTAACAATCTACACAACCTACCTATTTTAACCTTTGCTGGCTCTCGATCCCACGCCAGAGCCCTCAACACAGTTTCACACTCATGCAACTCAACTCCTGTATACATCCGTTGCAATCTGTTATGGATCCTGGCCAACCCCCCCCCCACCCACACTTTCCCTCATCACCTCCCTTTTAATGAAGACACATTTGACCCTCCGCTTTAAGTCCAGCAATCCCAGCCCCCCCTTACTTACAGGTAACATTACCACATCTCTCTTAATCCAATCACAGCTCGAACCCCACAAGAATTTAAAAACCTTCCTAAGTATGTTCGTTATTGCTGGCCCAGTTAATGGGAACACGGCTGCCACGTGCCATACTTTGCTATACAGTAAGATATTAACAACAATGGCACGCTGCACAAGGGTCAAATGATAAGGTCGCAATGCACCCAAGCGTCCCTGAATCCTTTCTACCATCCTAAGCGAGTTTTCCATGCGTGCCACAGGTAGATCGTCTGCATAAATAAGACCACAGATGTTTAACGAATTCACCTGCTTCCTCACAACTGCACTACCCCAATCAACCCTACCCGCCCAAGCTCCTAACCCCATGACCATGGATTTATCTGAATTTACCCTCATACCAGTTGCCCCTGCGAACATTTGTACTACCCCGTCTAATGTGTCCATTGACATCTCCTCCCTGATCAGAACAGTTGTATCATCCACATACCCAATTAAAACTGGCCAAACCCTCGCAACCTCACACCCTGGTCCCTCTACGTGACACATACACTGCTCCATCAATCTATAAAAGGGGTCCTGTATGCATGCAAATAATAATTGTGACATAGGACACCCCTGCCTAAGTCCCCTACCCATTACAATCTTCCCACCCAATCGACCATTAATCTGTACCCTCGCCATTGCACCTCCATACAACGCCTCAACCCAGCCCACTATTTCTTCCCCAAACCCCTGACCCCTGAGGATGGCTTTCAATGCTTTCCGATCCACTCTATCGTATGCCCCTTGCCAATCGAGCGCCACCAAACCTCCCTCCCTCCCCCCCCCCTTTTGCCTCCACGAAATCCCTAAGTAACCCATGCCCCTCCACCATAGACCTCCCTGGCAAACCAAACTGAGTTTTTGATACTACCCGCCCTACCACACACTTGACCCGATTTCCCAAAATCTTCGCAAACAATTTATAATCTGCGCATAACAACGAGATCGCCCGGTAATCCCGAAGCGTATGCTGCACCTTACCCTTCGGTACCAATACAACGACAGCCGTTGCCTGCTTCTCACCCAGCTCACCTCTCTCCTTCATGCAATTTAATAACCTAACCAGAAAATGCCTCAATAGTTCCCAATGCTGCTGATAAAACTCTACCGGGAGTCCATCAATTCCCGGTGCTTTGCCCTTTCGCATTCCACTTAAAGCCCTCCATATTTCCCCCTCAGTTATTTCGCCACCCAGTGCTTCCCTATCACTGTTACGCAACTGACATACCACACTCCCACACACCTGTTCTAAAACCCCATCCTCTACCCCTTCTCGTTGCCAGTACTTCTCATACCACTTGTCAGCAAACGCCCCCATTCCTTCCGTAGCTTGTATGACCTGCCCCTCCCTGTACCCTCCTATCGATTCATGAACCTCCAACCATGGAATAGTCATTGCCTGCTGTCTTTGTTTCTGCCTACGCAATACGCACGATGAAGGTCTATCGCCCCATAACACCTCTTCCACCCCCGCCTGTACCCGCACCGCTTGGAACCTCTCATCCTGTACCTCACGCAGCCTCCCTTTAATTGCCATAATTTCATCCATTGGATAAGTGCCCGCCACCGCCCCCCTCGCATAACAACCCCGTAATCTATCCTCCAAATAGTTAGCAAGCCCATATTTTAAAGAATTGATACGTTTCCCTTCCTTTACGTAATATTGCTTAATCCGTTCTTTAGCCACACCATCCCACCACATCACCACATCCTCTACCCCTTTTATCTCTGCACGTAACCCCTCCCACAGCGTTGCAAATCCCTCTATCCCCTCCTCATCACCTAACACACTTGTATTTAATTTCCAATATCCCCTAGATATACCTGCGAGTGACTCCCACGCCACCTCTGCTACTACCGCCCGATGATCCGAATAAGCTACTTCTATTGTACGGAAAAATGTCAACCCAACCCCTTGAGATATATACACCCTATCCAACCTAGCAGCGTAACCCCGTCTTACAAAAGTGTGCTCTACCTCCCACGCCCCTCCTCCAACCGCATCCCGCAACTGAATATCCCTCAAAAGATCTCGCAAGGCCGCCGACACGTGCCCCGCCCCTTTTGGTTCCACGTCAGCCCTCCTAATAACGCAGTTCCAGTCGCCACCAACGATGGCCACTGCAGGTAAACCACGTAAGAAGAAAACTAGTTCTTCACATACAAAATCCCTTTTTACCCTCACATCATTTTCCGCTGGTGCATACACACATACAAAAGATACCCGCTGTCCCATCCACCACCCATCCACGCGCAATACTCTTCCCCCTCCTCCCCCCTCACTTCTTAGCAACACAAACGGGCTTGCCTCCCTGATCAATATACCCACACCACCTTTCAGACGTGCAGATGGCAGAGTCATGACCTGAAACCCCTCCACCTCGAGCACTCTTCCCTCCTTGAAATTGTGTTCTTGCAGGAACACTACATCCACCCTATATTTATACAGAAACATTCGAAACCATTCCTTCTTCACACTATTACACAGTCCATTTACGTTCACAGTCATACACCTAAGGCCTCTTTATAGTTTCCAACCCTTCCTCCTCTCTTCATTCATCCCAGGGCCTCCTGCCCCAGAGCCAGCACAAGGCTTCACACCATCAACCCCTCCCCCTTTTTTGCGATGCCTCTTATCGTGACTGCTTCGACATTGCTCTTCCTTCCTCCTAGACCTCTGCGCCGGCGTCAGGACATCATCTGAGTCTGACGCCACCGCTCTCTTCCTCGTGATGCCCTCTACATCCATGTTATCTTCTGAGGTTCCCTCACGATGAACCTCAACCTCCACCACGCCCCGTTCCACAGCACACGGCGACAACTCTCTCTTACTAGTTGGCCCGTCAACCCTGCTATGTTTGTTATCCTTACATTCCTCTACAGGCACCGCCGTGTCTCTCACCAGCTCAGGAACAACATCCTCTGCAGGCGGTGTCAATGTCCTTAACACCTCCTGAAGCTCTTCCTCTAGAGCCTGCACCTCCTCCTGCACTTGCACTTCTGTACTTGTCCTTTGTGTAGTAACAGATCCTTTTACATCACAGCTTACCTCACACATGCCATTCTCCTCTTTGGAATCCTCCACCTCTTCACTCCACAAGCGCCCAGGCCCTTGCTTGCGCACTGGGCTCTCAACAGCTATCACGCTGGTAACTGGTGCTTCACCAGTTTGCGCTGGCGCCCTCCTCAGCTTCACGCACTCTGCCGCCATATGGTCGTATGCCCCACATATTCTGCACGTACGTCTCTGTCCGGCATACGATACCATAACTTGCGTCCTGAAGTCCTCCAACACGACGTAAGACGGTATGGGATGTCTCAGAGTCATCTTCAGGGAAAAGGTACCCTCCGGACGTCCCATGTAAGCACCTGCCGTCCACTTGCCCTTTTGTGCCAGATGTACGGTTCCATATGTCTCAAAAACACTCCTTATGTCAGCCTCATCTGCCTCAAATGGGACATTACGTATCTTAACCCACGTAAAGTGGCGAGATACGTCGATCAAACGCACCTTCACAGCTGGAGTAGCGTCAAGACTCACGTCTTGGAACCTCGTCACCAAAGACTCATACACGGACGTGGAATTCAGTTTGACGAAGATTCTATAAGCCCCATTCAGGGCTACACCATACACCTCATCGTCCTGGATTCCATAGGTCTCCCTAATGATTGTCGGGAGTAAGACTTGCACTGAAGAGGGTGAAATCGCCCCACGAAGCAGCTCAATACCAATGGTATTTACGCGCCTCCTCACACTCAGCGCCATGTTGATACAAGGTAGCTCGCCTGAACAGCAGAGGGGTGCAGCGCACAACCTCACTCGACCGTGGTCAGGCAGCGAATGCCCTCATTTAATATAAGTCTGTAATGAACTCCAGGTAGATCTGGTCACAATCATGGCAAGTTACAGAGGTAATGAATCATCTACACTCCTATACATAGTTACAATCATGAAGAAATTATAAAGTAATGAGCCTCTGACACGTCCACACCCGGTCACAATTGTAATGAGTTATAAGTACAAATATTAAGTAGGCCATACACCCACACGAGCGCGCACGCACACACACGAGCGCGTGCGCGCGCACACACCCAAGGGCGCACGCACAGACACACACCACACACACACCACACACGTGAAGCAGTATCGCTAAATAGTGCTCCCAGGGTTTAGCGTTTTAGTGGCTGTCCTAAGATATTATTAGCGGTCATCGTACGTGAGTGAATCAGTGAACATACCTACAAGAGTGTAATAGCTTCCAAGAGTGCGAATAATGTGATAGGATCAAGAATTTTACAATTTAAATTTGAATGAAATTTGAGTGAGGGAGCTGATCAGGCTACTGGCCGCAGTGTTGACACAAAATATCCAAACAGTTAATTGGGTTAACGGTGTGATCTGAAATATTAACAAATACATATGTTGGTTGATTATAGCAGCAGTGTAGTGATAAGGTCATAAAAGAGTGATTAAGTAAATACTGAAAGTAAGAAAAAATTAGTCAATCCCCAGCTGTTGGTGTTGTGAAGGTAGCTAACATCATCAGACTTGTTATGACCATAATACTGTACTAAAGAAAAAAGAGGGAATACCAAGTCTTAAAAGAAAAAGAAAATAAAAACTTGAATGTATGATAAAGTTCCTGAAGGAGTTACAAATTGAAGGAGTTGATATCAGCCGACCAGCAGGAACCTCCATTGTTGTGCAGACGACATCACTTGCCTATTTGTGGTTAATTTTGGTTAGTGTCTAAAGTCTCAGTGTCTCGCCCTGCTGGTTGTATGCTATACCATCTCTCTCTCCCTATTTCAGTACCAGGAGATAGATAGTGGTTAGTAAATTATCTAAATATCGCCAGGTAAACTCCAGAAGTTGTGTAGCCTAGTGAACCCCCCCCCCCCTTGTTTTTCTGAGGGACAAGCTAGTAAACAAGTACGCACATACAAACACACGTGTGCACCCGTAATTATTGTTATAATAAACAGTATATATTAATAAGGAATTGAGTGAGAAAAAATAATCCTATAATCTTCAAAAAGTAAAGTAGCGTAGTGTGCGGAGATCTGGGCCGGGAGAGTACCGGTGAACCAACAACAATAACAAATAGTGTTAACGTAACCCCCCCCTCTTTTTCAAAGAACAAGCTAGTAAACACACACACACACAAACACAAGTGTACGCAATTAATATTATATAGTATATATTAGTGCATATTAATAAGGAATTGATTGGGAAAATTTTTTTTTTATAATCTTCAAAAGAGTAGCGTAGCCTAGTGTGCGCACGCACACCCACACACCCACACACCCACACACACCCACACACCCACACACACCCACACACACCCACACACCCACACACCCACACACACCCACACACACCCACCCACCCACCCACACACACCCCCACACCCCCCCCACACACCCACCCACCCACCCACACACACCCACACACCCACCCACACACACCCACACACCCACCCACACCCACCCACCCACACACCCACCCACACACACCCCCCCCACACCCCCCACACACACACCCCCACACACCCACACACACCCACACACACACACCCACACACACCCACACCCACACACCCACACACACCCACACACACCCACCCACACACCCACACACCCACCCACCCACACACCCACCCACACACCCACACACACCCACACCCACACACCCACCCACACACTCACCCACACCCCCCCACACCCCCCCACAAACACACACATGCAACACACAACACACACACAATACACACACACACACACACACACATATTGCCAGACTCACACATACACTCCCCCCCCTCCCCCACCGACATCTCACTCCTTCACCTGATCCCTCCCCTCCCTCTTTCACCCTCCCCCTCCCCACCTCTCCCTCTCCCACTCACCCACTTACCACTTGATTCACTCTCCTTCCCACTCCCCCTCCCCACTACTCTCCCATATAGCCACAGTTCCTCCTCTACCTCCCCCCCACACTCTGACATATACAATACTAACCTAACATACAGAATTACATAGGTTTCCCACTCTGAGGCAATCAGGATAAAAAAAAATGGGTTGCCAGAGAGCAACAAGAAAACCCAAGGGACAGGAGGAGGGAACTGCAAAGGAAGATTGGGCAGCAGAGCTCACAAAAAGGGAACAAGAATGGGAAAAGAAACTAGAAGAACTTAGCATGAGAATGGAAGAGAGGATAGACATGGAAAGCAGGAAGTGGGAGGTGAAAGTCAAAGCAGCAGAGGCCAGGATACAGAGTTTAGAAGAGGAACTGGAAAATCTGAAACAGACTAAAGAACTAAATAACATTTTGGGATTGACAACAGAGACCGCTACCTCAGCCACAAATAAGGGGACTGTAGGGACAGAAGGAGCAAAACTGCATGTAGAAGCTCTATCAGTGGAGACTGTAGTAAATGAAAGAGCTAAGCTATATGTGGAGGCCCTAAAAGACCACAACAGAGCCCAGGGAAAGCCGAGAAGGGAAAATGACAGGCCACTGAGCACATGTACAGTAGCTAGTGAAACTGAAGAAAGGAAAGCTGCAATGGAGGAAATCAAATTGAATGAGGGGATACACAGGGATATGCAGTGGGAGAATGAAAGGGTGAGGTCAGTCTTTGTGTATGGGCTACAGGAAGTTGAAGGGGAAACATATGAAGCAAGAAAACAAGGGGAAAAAAAAGCAATTGAAAGCATCATGAAAGTAATCGGAGAAGACGACATGACCCAGCTGGAAAATTTTCGGAGAATAGGGGGGTTTGTAAAAAAAAGAACCCGGCCAGTGAAAGTGACCTTCAAGGCAGAATCGACTCGGAACAGGATACTGTGGGAGAAAGCACGATTAAGGGACATGCCGGAATACAGGAAGGTGTATCTCGACCGCGACAGAACACAAGACGAAAGGCGGAAACTGAGAGAGATGATACAAAGGCGAAAGGAGGAAAGAGAGGGGATGGAGAAGACAGACAGGAGATCCCAGACACAGGAAGAAGATCAAATACAACCTCCCTCACAGCTTCCTATAGAAGCCTCCCAACCAGGTCAACCCCAGTGCAGCCAAACACTCTAAACCAAAACACCCATGTCATATCCAATGCCCCCATCCACTACATTACAAACTCCACCCCTACAGCAACCACCCATAGTTCCTTATCAGGTCTCCCAATTCCCCAACCCCAATACACCTCCCAGACCACAGTCTTAGAAAAGAAGTTGAAGGTATGGTATACAAATGCAGATGGAATAACAAATAAGTATGAGGAGTGGCATGAAAGAATCAAGGAGACATCCCCAGACATAATAGCACTCACAGAAACAAAACTCACCAGAATAATAACAGATTCAATCTTTCCACCCGGATATCAAATCCTCAGGAAAGACAGAGGGAGGAGAGGGGGAGGAGGAGTTGCACTGCTCATTAAAAGCCAGTGGGGTTTTGAGAAAATGGAAGGAATGGATGGCACGGGTGAAAGGGACTACTTAGTAGGAACAATCCAGTCTGAGGGACATAAGGTGATAATTGCAGTAATGTACAACCCACCACAGAACTGCAGGAGACCAAGAGAAGAATACGATGAGAGCAACAGAGCCATGGTCGACACACTAGCCGAGGTAGCCAGGAGAGCACATGTGGGGGGAGCAAAGTTACTAGTTATGGGTGATTTCAATCACAAGGAGATTGACTGGGAAAACCTGGAGCCCCATGGGGGTTCCGAAACATGGAGAGCCAAGATGATGGATGTAGTACTGGAAAACCTCATGCATCAACATGTTAGAGACACTACCAGAGAGAGAGGAGAAGATGAACCAGCAAGACTGGACCTTGTATTCACCTTGAGTAGTTCAGACATCGAGGATATCTTGTATGAAAGGCCCCTGGGAGCTAGTGATCATGTGGTTCTGTGCTTCGACTACATAGTTGAGCTCCAAGTGGAGAGAGTAGCAGGAATAGGGTGGGAAAAACCAAACTACAAAAGGGGAAACTACTCAGGCATGAGGAACTTCCTTCAAAACATTCAGTGGGAGAGGGAACTGACAGGAAAACCAGTACAAGAAATGATGGACTATGTGGCAACAAAATGCAAGGAGGCAGAGGAGAGGTTTGTTCCCAAGGGAAACAGAAATAATGGGAAGAACAGAACGAGTCCTTCGTTCACCCAAAGGTGTAGGGAGGCAAAAACTAGGTGTACTAGAGAATGGAAAAGGTACAGAAGACAGAGAACTCAGGAAAATAAAGAGATTAGCCGAAGAGCCAGAAATGAATATGCACAGATAAGAAGGGAGGCTCAGCGACAATATGAAAATGACATAGCATCGAAAGTCAAGACTGACCCGAAGCTGTTGTACAGCCACATCAGGAGGAAAACAACAGTCAAGGACCAGGTAATCAGACTGAGGAAGGGTGATGGGGAATTCACAAGAAACGACCGAGAGGTATGTCAGGAGCTCAACACGAGATTTAAAGAAGTATTTACAGTGGAAACCAGTAGGACTCCAGGAAATCAGAACAGGGGGGTACAACAGCAAGTGCTGGATGAGGTACATATAACCAAGGAGGAAGTGAAGAAGCTGCTATGCGAACTTGACACCTCAAAGGCGGTGGGACCAGACAACATCTCTCCGTGGGTCCTTAAAGAGGGAGCAGAGATATTGTGTGTGCCATTAACAAAGATCTTCAACACATCATTTGAAACTGGGCAACTCCCTGAGGTATGGAAGATGGCAAATGTAGTCCCAATTTTTAAAAAGGGAGACAGACATGAGGCACTAAACTACAGACCTGTATCACTAACGTGTATAGTATGCAAGGTCATGGAGAAGATAATCAGGAGGAGAGTGGTGGAGCACCTGGAAAGAAACAAGTGTATAATTGACAACCAGCATGGTTTCAGGGAAGGAAAATCCTGTGTCACAAACCTACTAGAGTTTTATGACAAGGTGACAGAAGTAAGACAAGAGAGAGAGGGATGGATCGACTGCATTTTTTTGGACTGCAAAAAGGCCTTCGACACAGTTCCTCACAAGAGGTTACTGAAAAAGCTAGAAGATCAGGCACACATAACAGGAAAGGCACTGCAATGGATCAGAGAATACCTGACAGGGAGGCAACAACGAGTCATGGTACGTGACGAGGTGTCAGAGTGGGCGCTTGTGACAAGCGGGGTTCCACAGGGGTCAGTCCTAGGACCTGTGCTGTTCTTGGTATATGTGAACGACATAACGGAAGGGATAGACTCAGAAGTGTCCTTGTTTGCAGATGATGTGAAGTTAATGAGAAGAATCAAATCGGATGAGGATCAGGCAGGACTACAAAGAGACCTGGACAGGCTACAAGCCTGGTCCAGAAACTGGCTCCTTGAGTTTAACCCTGCCAAATGCAAAGTCATGAAGATTGGGGAAGGGCAAAGAAGACCGCAGACACAATATAATTTAGATGGCCAAAGACTGCAAACCTCACTCAAGGAAAAAGATCTGGGGGTGAGTATAACACCGAGCATATCTCCTGAGGCGCACATAAATCAGATAACTGCTGCAGCATACGGGCGCCTGGCAAACCTACGGATAGCGTTCCGATACCTCAATAAGGAGTCGTTCAAGACACTGTATACCATTTACGTCAGGCCCATACTGGAGTATGCAGCACCAGTTTGGAATCCACACCTAGTCAAGCACGTCAAGAAATTAGAGAAAGTGCAAAGGTTTGCAACAAGACTAGTCCCAGAGCTACGGGGATTGTCGTACGAAGAAAGGTTGAGGGAAATCGGCCTGACGACACTGGAGGCCAGGAGGGTCAGGGGAGACATGATAACGACATATAAAATACTGCGCGGAATAGACACGGTGGACAAAGACAGGATGTTCCAGAGATGGGACACATACACAAGAGGTCACAATTGGAAGTTGAAGACTCAGATGAATCAAAGGGATGTTAGGAAGTATTTCTTCAGTCATAGAGTAGTCAAGTCGTGGAATAGTCTAGAAAGTGAAGTAGTGGAGGCGGGAACCATACATAGTTTTAAGGCGAGGTATGATAAAGCTCATGGAGCAGGGAGAGAGAGGACCTAGTAGCAATCAGTGAAGAGGCGGGGCCAGGAGCTATGACTCGACCCCTGCAACCACAAATAGGTGAGTACAAATAGGTGAGTACACAAGCACACACACACATACGTGGTAATTGTGGAAAATACTGAATATATTTTCCGGAAATACAGTATTTATGTGTAAATAGATGGCCATACTGTATTTAATAATATTTGTCATAGAAAACAGAAAGCCTGCGTATGCGCAGACGAGACTCGCCATCTTGGGTTTGAATTGGATACAATGTTAATATAATGGGAAGAATTTTTCGTGCTCTAGAGGTTAAAATTGGATTGACACCTCTCAAATAGGAGGCGAAATTGTTGGATGTGCATTCCTGCATAACTTGAGATATCAGACGACTGAACAAGACAGCTCCAGGAACCTCAGATAAGCTCTCTAGATTTGTGTGTAATTCTGGCCAGCATTATTTTCATAGATTTAGTTAGTGAGGTTTTTCTGAGTATGATATAACTTAATATCCAGTCAAATTGGTGAGTGATATTAAGATATATTTTCCTTCTGTTATGTATATATGAATTTATATATAATCATTTTTTAATATACAGTCCACAAATTTATATATTTACCAGTATTCCTGGTGTATGTATATTTCATTTAATTAATAGGTCCAGAGCAACTTGTGTTTATGACAGTGGTAGGTATCGAAGGGGGACATTTTTTTGCGACCTAGGTGTCCCAAATTCCTACTTGTCTATGTAACATTGATAAATAATAATCTTTGTTATCATTTACTGTTATATACATAATTAGTTACATTCAGATAAATGCAATTTTCCACATTTAATTTGCCCGTTGGTCCTTCTTGAACCGGAGGTAATTAGTGAAGTCATTAATTAGTTAATTACTTAATAATTATATGTGAAATGACAGAAGGAGGTGGATGTTAAGTTCACAAATTTACTTAATGTGTAGTGGATTATAATTACGATATTAATTTTGATAAGTCAAGTCTGGCTAAGTTTATATTAATTTGTATAATATTAATTTGATAAGACAATTCTGGCCAAGATTTATATCAGTGTATGTGTAATTGATAAGGCAAGTGTTGCTAATTATATTAATGTGTATAATATTAATTTTACTTAATGTGTAGTGGATTATAATTATTACAATATTAATTTGATAAGACAACTCTGGCCAAGATTTATATCAATATATGTGTAAATGATAAGGCAAGAGTTGCTAATTATATTAATGTGTATAATATTAATTTTGCCATGCCAAATTCTGGCAAGGATTTATATTAATTTGTATAATTTTGATAAGCCAAGGCTGGCTAAAGGTTTGTATTAATGTACATTTAAAATTTATATATAAATTTCTTACATGTGTAATTGCTAAGCTCAAGTGTAGCTAACATTATTAATGTGTATTGAAAATTTATATTACAATTTTTTACATGTAATTGCTAAGCTCAAGTAGCTAGAATTTATTTAAAGGTAAGTTGTACTATTTACCTTTATAAAGTGCATAATTTAGTACATAATCAGTGTTATTAAGTTGAATTTAATACATTGCATCATGGCTGAAAATGAGGAAATTAATATAGAAGACAAACATATGGAATATAGAGTAAAGAAAGCATCATTGCAAGCTAGAAAGGGTCATGTAACCAAGGCATATAATAAATGTTTGGAATTAATGAATCAAGAAACTGTGAATACTGATGATTTAAAATTGTATTTAGATGCTTTAGGGAATAGATATGATTCATACAAATTATATTACAACAAATATGAAGGAGATTTATTAGTAAACTGTGTAGATGAGACTGAAATAGATCTCATGATTAATCAGTATTATGACTTAGAGGAAAAGATTCTTTCTTGTAAAAGTCAGGCCTTGAATAAATTAAAATGTGTAAACCAGGCAGTTGGTCAGTCTGCTCCAACAAATAATATGTCTTTGCCAAAACTCCCAGAATTGTGTTTGCCTGTGTTTAATCCTGGAGAAAATTGGGAGGAATTTTGGTCAATTTTTAAAGCAGCTGTGCATGACAGGAGTGACCTAGCCTGTGTAACTAAATTATTTTACCTCAAAGGACAGGTAAGAGGAGATGCTCACATACTGATACAAGCCTTTCCCAATGAAAATGACTCTTACAATGAAGCAGTTGACTTGATGAAGGTCACTTATGGTAATATAGAACAAAGTAGGTTGGATCTAGTGAATATCATTGTTAATTTAAAATCTCCAGATCACACTTACAAAGCTTTACAGCAGTTTAGAGTTAAACTGGAGAGCACTCTCAAAACTTTAAGTAATAAATATAATCTGAAGGAATCAGACTGGTTATTGAGTGCCATGGTACAGAATAAATTAAGCTGTAAAACACTTGAATGGCTCTCGAATAAATATCACAAGGGTTATTTTGGTCTGGAGGAAATAAGACTAGGTCTACAAGAATTAATTGTTCAGTTGCAGACCAGCCAACTAACTCATTTTAAAGATACAACACATGATAACTCTGAGGTATCTGTCAAGTTTCACAAAGGGAAAAATTATCCCAATATTAATAATCAAAATTCATTTCCTAAAAGGAGTTACATAGGGGCATATCAAGGAACAGGAATCAGAAATAATGATTTTCCACAAGGCAAGAAGAAAAAGTACCCTCCTAAGAGTAGCACAGTTAATAGGAAACCAGTCAAAGAAAAGAGAGATTGTCTTTTCTGCAAGGGTACTCATTTTTCTAAGAATTGCAATGCATACAATTCATGGAATGATAAAGTTGAAAGATTGGAGGAACTTGACAGATGTATCAGGTGTTTGGGTAATCACAATGTAAATTATTGTTATGCCAAATTAAACTTCTGTTATCAATGTCACAAAGGAAGACACCATATAGTCATGTGTAAAGGTCTATATGATAATGTTGATAATAATGATAATGTTGACAATCCTGACACAACAGTAGCTAATGTAAAAATTGCTGCTAATGTTAATAATGATGGTTTTGCTGAAGTAGCCTTACCTGTGTTACAGGTAAAAATTGATGATAAAAGGCATAAATCAAAAATTGTAAATGCATTATTGGACCAGGGATCCCAGCGTACTTTCATAAAACGTAAATGTCTTGATGGTATGAAAGTACAGATGGGAGATCCCACAACTTTAAAATTATCAGGTTTTCTCTCAGACAAAAGAGCTCAATTGTATGACACTGCTTATGTAACTGTCAGGTAAGGCAATGCGAAAAAAAAGTGTTAATGCAGTAATTGTGGATAGACTTAAAGAGAAAATATCTACAGTAGGACTTAGTAAAGCTACAGAAAGACTCTCACATAATGTAAATTTAGCACCTTCTGGTGTAAGTGATGATTCTGTAGGCCCAATAAATATTTTGATAGGTAGTGACTATTATGCCTCCTTTGTAAAGGGTATGGTAAAGAAATGTGGTGTCACCCTTTTGAAGACTGCTGGAGGCCATGTAATGTATGGTAGGATTCCTCGTAATAATAATTCATGACTAGAGGAAACTACAAATACCATAACTGTGTGTCTTACTCATGAAGTCGTGCCCCAGTATAATTCTTTCATAGAGGATGGTGTTGAGCCAGTGCATAAATTGTGGGAATTAGACAGCATTGGAATAAATGTAAATGAAGAAAGTCCAGACGATTCTTTTACTCAAGAACAATACCTGAGAGATGTAAAATTTGAATCTGGACAATACTGGGTACGACTTCCGTGGAAACTGAACCATCCAGAATTGCCCACTAATTACAGAATGGCATATGGACAATTAAAGGCTCAGCTCCGCGAACTGAGTAAGACACCAGAATTGCTAACTGCCTATAATGATATAATTGCTGAGCAGTTAATTAATAAATTTATAGAAGAGGTACCTCCTGAGCAAGCCAAAATTTATGGTCACTATTTGCCACATCACAGAGTGAAGAAGGATTCTAAGACCACTCCTTTGAGGATTGTGTTTAATTGTAGTGCCAGGAATAACAAAAATGTACCTAGTTTAAATGACTGTTTGATGACAGGTCCGTCGTTGACGGAAAAATTAGGAGATATCTTATTAAATTTCAGAGTGAAGCATTATGCCTTTAAGGCTGACATAAGTAAAGCTTTCCTAAGAGTGGGTTTACAAGAGACTGACCAGGATTGTACCCCCTTCTTATGGCCTGAGAATCCTATTGACTCACTTAGCCCTCTGAAAACATTTCGCTTTAGGAGCGCATTATTTGGTGCTACATCCAGTCCGTTCCTACTTCAAGCGACAATAAATGCACACCTTAAATGTACGGGAAGTCCATTGAGTAAAGTAATATGCAAACAACTTTATGTGGACAATTTCCTGGGTGTGACGTCAACTGAAGAGGAACTGTTAATGACTTATGGAGAGGCTAATAAAATAATGCAAAGTGCAAATATGCCTCTGAGAGAATAGAATAGTAATTCATCCATAATGAAGGACAAAATAAGTAAAGATTACCCTGGAGATGAAGTGCCAAAATGTAGTAATGTATTGGGTTTAAATTGGGATACTGAGAGAGATTTGTTAATGTTAAAACCTAATAATTACAGTATACCCAATAAATTAACTAAGAGAGTTTTGCTTGCTGAAGTTTCCAAATGTTTTGATCCACTAGGTTTAGTGTCACCCCTTACTATAAGAGGGAAATTATTAATTCAAGAAGCATGGAAACTTAAATGTGCTTGGGATGAAATTCTATCTGAGGAATTCATTAACAGGTGGGATGAATTAATTGGTGATTATGAAAAAAATCCAATGTTGGAGTTCCCATGCCAGGTGGCCAATCCAAATGGGAAAAATGTACTCCACATTTTTTGTGATGCTTCAAAATTGGCATATGGAGCAGTTGCTTATCTTCAATGTAATAGTGTTATTTCTCTTGTTATGTCTAAGACTAAAGTGTCTCCAATTAAATCACATACCTACCTCAGTTGGAATTAACAGCCATTTATGTAGGTCTCAAATTAGCTAATTATATAAGAAATAAGTTGCAGGAGATAAATATTAGCGACAGTGTAATTTGGTCTGATAATGAGGTATCCTTACAATGGATTCGTAATGGAAACAGTAAAATTATGTACGTACAAAACAGAGTCACTGAAATTAATCAGATGCAAGAGAAGTATAATAGTTTGGGTCAGCATATGTTAACATTTAATCATATACCTGGTGAGGAGAATCCAGCTGATTTCTTGTCTCGAGGTTGACCTTATGCTAAATTTGTAGGTGCTGTATCATGGTTTAAAGGACCGAGCTGTTGGTAAATAAAGCTAAGCCTGTACAAAAGGTGTATATTGCTCCTGTTGAAATTACTGTGACCACTGCTCCAATAGTTTGTCCTTCCTTAGCCATTGATATAAATAGGTATTCTTCTTTACCCAAACTAATCAATGTAACTAAGTTGGTGTTTAAATTTCTAAACAAGATGAATATTTCCTTTAAGTTTTCACATCCTCTTGAATATTGGATAAAGAGGGTACAGGAGGAAATCTATGGAAATGAGATTAAATTGATGATGGAAAGAAAAATTGTGAAAGGTTCCATAATAGAGAAATTGGGGCTGTATTTAGAGAACAATGTAATTAGGTGCAGAGGTAGGTTACAAAATGCTGAATTGGGTGATTATGCTAAACACCCTATCTTACTGCAAAAAACTCATCATCTAACAAATTTAATTGTTCTAAATGCCCATAAAAATGTAATGCATGGTGGGGTACAAGATACCTTAAATTGTATTAGGGAAACTTTCTGGATTCCACAAGGACGGCAAAGTGTAAAAAGGGTGATTAAATCTTGTGTAATATGTTGCCGTGTGGATGCTAGATCCTATATGTACCCAGGTCCTCCACCATTGCCACATGAACAATTTGAGTCGTTTAGCAACGACCTCCGCCCGGCTGCAGTGTGGAAAATACTGTACATATTTTCCAGAAATACAGTATTTATATGTAAATAGATGGCAATACTGTATTTAATAATATTTATGTCATAGAAAACGGAAAGCCTGCGTCTGCGCAGACGAGACTCGCCATCTTGGTTTTGAATTGGATACAACGTTAATATAATGGGAAGAATTTTTCGTGCTCTAGAGGTTAAAATTGGATTGACACCTCTCAAATAGGAGGCAAAATTGTTGGATGTGCATTCCTGCATAACTTGAGATATCAGACGACTGAACAAGACAGCTCCAGGAACCTCAGATAAGCTCTCTAGATTTGTGTGTAATTCTGGCCAGCATTATTTTCATAGATTTAGTTAGTGAGGTTTTTCTGAGTATGATACAACTTAATATCCAGTCAAATTGGTGAGTGATATTAAGATATATTTTCCTTCTGTTATGTATATGTGAATTTATATATAATCATTTTTTAATATACAGTCCACAAATTTATATATTTACCAGTATTCCTGGTGTATGTATATTTCATTTAATTAATAGGTCCAGAGCAACTTGTGGTTATGACAGTGGTAGGTATCGAAGGGGGACATTTTTTGTGACCTAAGTGTCCCAAATTCCTACTTGTCTATGTAACATTGATAAATAATAATTATCTTTGTTATCATTTACTGTTATGTGAATAATTAGTTACATTCAGATAAATGCAATTTTCCACAGTAATGTTTTATTTACAGTGAGCAAAGTCAGGGTATTTTTCCACAATGGTCCGTAATATTCCACTATGGATAAAATACTTTGACATTTCTTGAACATTTCTGAGTGAGCTGTCTCTAAATTCTTAATTTTATCGCACTCCAGTACACAATGACGCAGGGTGTGACAATAGTTAATGGATCTCAATCAAACATCACTACCACCACCACCACCGCCCACCACCAACCCACCCATCACCACCACTACCATCCACCACTGCTCACCCCTACCACCACAACCATCAACCATAATCACCACCCCTCACCACTACCACCTCCATCACCCACCACCATCACCACTGCTGCACTGACTGCCACTCCCACCATCCCACTTAACTTGCTTAATCAACAAGGCACCTTTGCCAGCCCTTACCACTGATATGCCCTTCAAGGGAGAACCCTAGATGCCAGGGAAGGTTTAAGGGGCCCTTCCCACATCCCTCGCTGATCCCACTGACTGTCAAATGACAATACCACAAAGGCATCACAATCTCCAAATCAGTATTCCTGTATTCCCCTGATAAAGGCTGAGCGACCGATTACCTCAAAATCCTTCTCATTTTCCACCATTGATTTTTGTACCGGACTGAGGAAGCCAATTGATGGAGAAACGTCTTAAGTCTTCAACTTGGCGGGTTTCTATACTATTTACATAAGATATCAACCTTCTATCATAAGATATCAACCTTTCATAAGATATCAACTTGCTATCATAAGATATCAACCTGCTACTACCAGATATCAATCTGCTACTAACAGATATCAACCTGCTACTACCAGATATCAATCTGCTACTACCAGGTATCAACCTGCTACTAATAGATATCAACCTGCTACTAGCAGTTATCAACCTGCTACTAATAGATATCAACCTGCTACTAGCAGTTATCAACCTGCTACTAGCAGTTATCAACCTGCTACTAGCAGTTATCAACCTGCTACTAATAGATATCAACCTGCTACTAGCAGTTATCAACCTGCTACTAGCAGTTACCAACCTGCTAATAGATATAAACCTGCTACTAGCAGTTATCAACCTGCTACTAGCACTTATCAACCTACTAATAGTTATCAACCTGCTACTAACAGTTATCAACCTGCTACTAGCAGTTATCAACCTGCTACTAGCAGTTATCAACCTGCTACTAGCAGTTATCAACCTGCTACTAATAGATATCAACCTGCTACTAGCAGTTATCAACCTGCTACTAGCAGTTATCAACCTACTAATAGTTATCAACCTGCTACTAGCAGTTATCAACCTACTACTAGCAGTTATCAACCTGCTACTAGCAGTTACCAACCCACTACTAGCAATTACCAACCTGCTACTAGCAGTTACTAACCTGCTACTAGCAATTATCAACCTGCTGCTAGCAGTTACCAACCTGCTACTAGCAATTACCAACCTGCTACTAGCAATTACCAACCTGCTACTAGCAGTTATTAACCTGCTACTAGCAGTTATCAACCTACTAGCAGTTGCCAACCTGCTACCAGCAGTTACCGACCTGCTACTAGCAGTTACCGACCTGCTACTAGCAGTTACCAACCTGCTACTAGCAGTTACCAACCTGCTACTAGTAGTTATCAACATGCTACTAGCAGTTATCAGCATGCTACTAGCAGTTATCAACCTGCTGCTAGCAGTTATCAACCTCCTACTAGAAGTTATCAACATGCTACTAGCAGTTATCAACATGCTACTAGGAGTTATCATGTTACTAGCAGTTATCAACATGCTACTAGCAGTTATCAACATGCTACTAGCAGTTATCAACATGTTACTAACAGTTATCAGCATCTACAAGCAGTTATCAACATGTTACTAGCAGTTATCAACATACTACTAGCAGATTGTAATAAAGTTGGTAGAATTACCGACAATATGTAAAGTAAAAGGGCTTATAAAGCTCCTGGAGAGCGAAACGTCGCCACAATAAATGTCACATTAGTTGCACTTGTGTCCTTTTACTTTACATACTACTAGCAGTTATCAACATGGTACTAGCAGTTATCAACATACTACTAGCAGTTATCAACATGCTACTAGAAGTTATCAACATGTTCCTAGCAGTTATTGTTTACGGAGTTTACTGATCATTCTTGGTAGCAGGGAATGATGATATACTTTGGAGGCTTCTTACTTTATTTGCAATGTCGTCGGGTACACAGGCAGAGTGTTAAGTGCCCATGGCCCGGGAGGGCCATGCCCAGCGAGGGAGAGAGGTTTCAAGCCCTGTTGACTGAGTGAAGTGAGCGGCCAGAGTGAGGCAGAGGCAGGTGTAGGCATACTGAAGTGGTAGGCCTATAGGTGGCAGCACGAGTATGGCACGAAATATGAACTCAGCTGGCAGACAGCATGGGCTCTATGCAGACAGTACAACAGAAAAGCTTGTCCTCAGGCTAGGCTTCTAGGGTAGAAAAACCTCTCGACACCGGCCAAGTTAGGCTAGGATATATGAACTTACATAACGACACTGGCCAAGTTAGGCTAGGATACATGAACTTACATAACGACACTGGCCAAGTTAGGCTAGGATACACGAACTTACATAACGACACCGGCCAAGTTAGGCTAGGATACATGAACTTACATAACGACACTGGCCAAGTTAGGCTAGGATACATGAACTTACATAACGACACCGGCCAAGTTAGGCTAGGATACATGAACTTACATAACGACACTGGCCAAGTTAGGCTAGGATACATGAACTTGCATAACGACACCGGCCAAGTTAGGATAGGATACATGAACTTACATAACGACACCGGCCAAGTTAGGATAGGATACATGAACTTACATAACGACACTGGCCAAGTTAGGCTAGGATACATGAACTTACATAACGACACCGGCCAAGTTAGACTAGGATACATGAATTTACATAACGACACTGGCCAAGTTAGGCTAGGATACATGAGCTTACATGACGACACTGGCCAAGTTAGGCTAGGATACATGAACTTACATAACGACACTGGCCAAGTTAGGCTAGGTTACATGAACTTACATAACGACACCGGCCAAGTTAGGCTAGGATACATGAACTTACATAACGACACCGGCCAAGTTAGGCTAGGATACATGAACTTACATAACGACACTGGCCAAGTTAGGCTAGGATACATGAACTTACATAACGACACCGGCCAAGTTAGGCTAGGATACATGAACTTACATAACGACACCGGCCAAGTTAGACAAGGATACATGAACTTACATAACGACATTGGCCAAGTTAGGCTAGGATACATGAACTTACATAACGACACTGGCCAAGTTAGGCTAGGTTAAATGAACTTACATAACGACACTGGCCAAGTTAGGCTAGGTTACATGAACTTACATAACGACACTGGCCAAATTAGGCTAGGTTAAATGAACTTACATAACGACACTGGCCAAGTTAGGCTAGGATACATGAACTTACATAACGACACTGGCCAAGTTAGGCTAGGTTAAATGAACTTACATAACGACACTGGCCAAGTTAGGCTAGGTTACATGAACTTACATAACGACAACGGCCAAGTTAGGCTAGGATACATGAACTTACATAAATGTAGTTTAACTGCCGTGCTTTGACTCGTCGACAACACAGTGACTGGGAATAAATAAACAGCAAACGATGGAATATGAATGTTGCTGACGGTGTGGGGATGCAACACATTACCGGAAGTGATAAGTAAACAGACTTCAATGTTTCCTAGTGTTACTTGACTGTGATGACTGTGATTGACTGTAACTTAACATAAAACAGAGTAGTGGCTTGCTAGCAGTTAAGAAAGTGACATCGATAATGGTGAATTGCCCTAATAAAAACTAATTGATACTTACTGTACAAAAGACAGTTGAGTTTATTTGTTCTGGTATATGAATACAGGATATTTAAAGGTAATGTAAAATATAAGAAAGAGCATATTATACTGACAAGTGTGCGAGTATAACAAGTGTGCATTCGTTCGGAGAGCTTTGTCAATCCAGTTTTGCGGGAAGCACCGTCAGCAAAGTTTCCTAAACGTTACATTAATGTCTTATCTTACTACACTCAGCTTATAAAACGAACTTGCTATTCAGAGGACGGGATGCGGTGAGAGATAAGATGCTTCACTGCAGTACGTATACTCGGACGTGCCATCTTAAATCTGACGTCTACTCAGTCTACTAAAATTAAGGGATGGAGGCCCTTGCTGCTTTTTTTTTTTTTTTTGTCCAATTTCAATGAAAATTTGTCCTGTGATTTAAAAAAGCAGTCTGCATCCAACACACTTGTTTGTATTGACTTCATGTTGCAAAATTGCAAGATATTGCAAAATTGTATTTATCATAAAACCCTCCCTGGCCTATAAAATTGGTAAGATGTACAATGTTTTAGTAAACATCAGAAGAAAGATAATGAGTCAGATTATCTAAATTTCAAAGCTTTTTGTGAGAAATGTCAATAGATTGCATTATAAAAAAAATTTAAATTTGTGTTTTTTTTTTAGTTTTTTGGGAGAATAAGAGTCAAAAACAAAATGGTAAAACATATTGCAAATCATCTCTGAAGACTAACAGAACCATCATTCATCAATAATGTCTGAAAAAATCATGACACTCCCATTATTACTCTTTGAAAAACAATTTTAAACAAATGTCAATCCCTTATTCCTGAGTTATTCGTATTTTTTTTTCTACAAAAGTCTATGGACATGGCGCGCCAAATCTGAGCGTGTTGCAAACCCTTATCATTGTTGACAACCCAGAGGCAACTGAGCAGCAACAACTCCGTGCTCTTCACTTTAGTCCTCACAGAACTTGCTATGTTGAGTATTTAAAATGAAACAATAATAGTAAAATTTGAAGTAAAAAAACAACAATAAAAACACTAATTGCCAACATATCCTCTTGATGACAGCAAAAACATAAAAATTACATTTTTGAAAAAACATACTTAGAAATATGATAGAAAGAAGCTGATTGCATCAACATGTTGCCAGAATTTTGCACTATTTTTGGGTAAGAAAACCTTAATTTCCATAATTTTTCAACTTCAATTTTAAAATCTCTAAAAGCAAGTCACGAGGACATTGACTTGTAGATCTTAGCTGTGGTCTGAACAACAGTTCTGCTTCCAACCACAAGTCTATAGTAACACCTTGTCAGGTCCCATTACCTTTGATGTATCTGATTCCAGTGTCCAGTACCTGTTTACCTGGAGTCTACTTGGAGGGTATTCCAAGGATCAATGCCCCCGCGGCCCGGTCCATGACAAGGCTTCCTGGTGGATCAGGGCCTGATCAACGAGGCTGTTACTGCTGGCCGTATGTAGTCCATCGTGCGAACCACAGCCCGGCTGATCTGGCACCGACTTTAGGTATCTGTCCAGCTCCCTCTTGAAGACAACCAGGGGTCTATTGGTAATTCCCCTTATGGCTGGTGGGAGGCTGTTTAACAGTCTTGGGCCCTGGACACTTACTGTGTTTTCTCTTAGTGTACCAGTGGCGCCCCTACTTTTCACTAGGGGTATGTTGCATCGCCTGCCAAGTCTTTTGCTTTCGTAGGGAGTGATTTCTGTGTACAGATTAGAGACTAGTCCCTCCAGAATCTTCCAGGTGTAGATTATGATCTCTCTCTCGCCTGTACTCTTTTACCTAGGCTTTCTGGTGCTGCCCCTGTTTGCGGTTAGATCTCTTTAAATCGCTCGTTCAACACTTCTTATTTCTTTAATCGAATCACTTAGTCGTTTTCTGTCGCCTTTCTTCTCATGTGATGGTTAAGCAGTTTAGCTCCAGACTTGCCCTGGCGGCTATGTCATTCTCAAACTGTCGCTCAGTCTCTCTTCTCACCCTTACATATTCGTTTCTGACTAATCTGCTTCTCTGTTCTCACCTATTCTTCGCTTCTTATAATTTTCCACTTTTATGCTTCTCTTTTTCTTCCTATCTGCATCTGTGGATATATCAAGGACTGTTTTTATTTCCCCTTCTACTTTTGAATATGAATCTCTGCTCTGCAGCCCAGCACTTTCCAGCTAGGTAGTCCACCATCTCATCCACTGACTTTCCTTCAGATTCCCTTTCCCACTGCACTATATTCAGGAAATCTCTCATCCATACAAAGTTCCCTCTTCTAAAATGTGGTCTCTCATGCTCCCATTTGCCGCTCTTCCCTCTACATTTAATTACAAAAGGTACTTGAATTTCAGTACTGTATGATCTATAGCACCCAGGGTACTCCTCTTATTCTATTTCTTCCATATCAGATGTACTTGAGATAAATACTAGGTCTAGTCTTGCTGGTTCATCTCCTCTCTCTCTTGTATTCTTAACATGCTGATACCTAAAGTTATCTCTAACCACCTCCATCAACCTACCTCTCCAAGTTTCTAGCACCCCATATGGTTTCCTGTTCTCTCACTCTATTTGTGGTCGAACTCACCCAAGATAAGTAGCTCTGCTTCAGCCGTGTACACTTCTAGCTGTTCTCTACTATGGTGTCAACCACTGCTTTGTTATGTTTCTTCGATCGAACTTTGGCCTAAATCAGGGGTCACCAAACTGCGGCCCGCCACAAGATGTTATGCGGCCCGCCACAAGATGTTATGCGGCCCGCCACAAGATGTTATGCGGCCCGCAGTAACTTGAAATATTTAAAAATAGTAAAACTAATAAACCCTCATTTTCAGTCACTTCAGTTTAAGGATTTTGTTGCAGTGTTGAAGAACTCCCAAGTCAGTCTCAAATGGAAATTACTGATCTCCAATCACCCTGACCAGCCGGGCTGTGGCTCGTACGTTGGATTGCGTGCAGCCAGCAGTAACAGCCTGGTTGATCAGGCTCTGATCCACCAGGGGGCGTTGACCCCCAGAACTCTCTCCAGGTAAACTCCAGGTAAAGGAGGAAATCTTATCCAGTTTTATAAATCTTAAAAGCCTGAACAGTTTCCAAATTCGAAGCAATCTGATAGTGGGTTCATATCAGTTTTTGGTACAACATACATTTGTGAACAAACATTTTTCAAAAATAAAGTATGTCAAGTCCTTTTACCTTTTTTTTTTTCACCGTAATACCGATCGAGGAGGTAACGTTAAGTAACGTTTACGTTATTTTATGTTAGGTTAGGTGGTTTTCGTTAGGTTTATTTCCATCTGCACAACAAAATATTGCCAACTATAAAATCAAGTTAATATTTTATAGCTCAGTGTATAATGGACGAAATCAGTATAGCGGTCGCAAACTATTACCCAAAAAACTATTTTCATTAGCTAAAGAGCATTTTATTTTATCTCAATTAGGAAACAGTCCAACCCATAGGAACCATGCGGCGTCTAGATAACGAGAGGCAATCAGGTCCGATAAATAATAATAAAAATAAAGAAAAGAACGGATAAATCTACTTCTTGGAATAAGTGTCCCTCATCGGCATGAGTGCACCTCAACTGAGGGGGATCTAAAGAATAATTTAAAGCACATGAAGTGACATACGAGTCTCACAGTCCCTGTAGCAACTGTGGAAGTGGAATCTTTGTGTAGTGTGCAACCTACTGTATAGACAAAAGATCTCGTACCGCTGCACAACTGACTCGCATCACCTCCGATGAACTCACCTGCTGGGATTCGGATTCTGCCCGGTTGATACAAGGCCAACACATGTTACAGATGGACCGTTGAGCAGCCATAGTATGAAGGTTTGGTTACAAGAACTAGAAAGCAGGTCACCCTGCCAACTGCGCCGTACATTACTGACATAATGTCCCTCATAACTGACTAGCTGGCAACTCTATTGTTCACGGATACTTCTTTATAAGTTATTTTTATTATGTATTTACATTTTCTGTATCTGTTGATTTCTAAATAGTGCGTGGGAGTAGTTGATGGGGGACCCTGTGGGAGTGGGTGGTGGAGGACCCCCTGGAGAGTCGTTTTTTGAGAACCCTGTGGGAGTGGTGGATAAAGGACCCCAGGAAGCCATTAATGAAGGGCCCCAGGAGTCATTAGTTGAGGACCCCGGGGAACTCATTAGTGAAGGACCCCGGGGAAAGGGGGTGGACGACCTCGTGGGAGTGGTTGATCAAGGAACCCGTGGGAGTGACTGATGGAGGACCCCAGTGGGAGTGGTTGATGGGGGACCCCGTGGGAATCGTTAGTGGACCCCTTGGGAATAATTGGTCCTCCTCTAACGACCCTTGGGGTCGTTAGAGGAGGACCCCGTGGGAGTGGTTGAAGATAATAATAATAGTAATAATAATACTAATTATTATTATTAGTGGTAGTAGCAGTACTTACTAAAATGCAGGTTACCTGGGCGTCAACAGGAACTTTTTTTTTTTAAGTGGGACTAAGAAAAACATAAAAGGATGAACCCTCATAGTAATGCTAAATAACAATAGAAAAATAGGGAAACAAAAAAATATTTATAAAACATTTTTTCGCCACCCGTGGCGGAACGTTTCCTTTAATAAATACCCTGAAATATACATAAGTTTTTAACACAATTTGCGAAATGATGAAAGTTTCCGGATTTCCATAGTCAACAGGCTGTGGATTTTTGTTTTTTCCCTCAAGGAAGGTTCCTTGATGTTGGTGAGGGGCTCTTGATTTAGGGAATTGGAACTGTGCTCCAGTTCCCCGAATTAAGCCTGAATGCCTTCCACATCCCCCCCCAGGCGCTGTATAATCCTCCGGGTTTAGCGCTTCCCCCTTGATTATAATAATAATAATAATGTGGATTTTTTTTCTTTGCTGTTTTATTTATGCAAAATTTTCCTTTAATAAGTGTATGAAGGAACTATGACATGGGAAATGTTGTCACAGCACAGGCGAGAAGTTGAGCACCATTCATGACTCGATTCCACCTAGCGATGCTGGGGAAAGTGTATACTATCACAATTTATTAAAACTTAGATACTTATTACGACAGCATATTTTGGTTAATTAGAAAGGGATCTGATACTAAGATATCTAGGTAGATATGACAAAGTGAGGTGATCTAATAGAGAATATAATTAGTTGACAAAACTGAGTATCCACTTACTCCAAGTATAACAGACTCCACCTACCACAGGGAGTATAAACCACAATACACCTTCCACGGGGAATATAATCCAAATTATACCTTTTACATTCAGTATAATCCAGCTCCCACAGGAAAGTTCCATCTTTCCAACTCAGAGACACAAGGCTCCTGCTCTAGCAGAAGCTGGCCACAGAATCACTAACTCTGTCCCCCGACAGTCTGGCCACCCAATCTTCTCTTGGCTATTTGTCCAGAGATCATCAAGGCTTCCGCACCCATCATAAATACTGGTGTGGAAAATATTGTATATATTTTCCGGAAATACGGTAATTTATAGGTAAATAGATGCCCTATATTGTATTTTTAAAAGAAGTATGTTATCGAAAATGGGAAATCAGCGGCTGGGCAGGATAGTCGCCATTTTGGTTTTTGAATTGGATACAACGTTAGTGTAATGGGAAGGAATTTTCGTGCTCTAGAGGTTAAAATTGGGCTGACACCTCTCAAATAGGAGGCGAAATTGTTGGATGTGCATTCCTGCATAACTTGAGATATCAGGCGACAGGACAGGACAACTCCAGGAACCTCAGATAAGCTGTCTAATTTATGTTTAATTTCTGGCCAGTAAAATTTTCATAAATGTAGGCAAAAGGGGGGGTCCTGTACATGACACATTAATCTCCAGTCAAATTGGTGAGTGTTATGATTAAGATATATTCTCATTCTGTTATATAAATGTGTGTATATATAATCCTTTTTTTAATTTAATATACAGTCCACAAATTTATATATTTACCAGCATTCCTGGTGATGTATTTTTCATTTGTAAGTAATAGGTCCAGAGCAACTTGTGGATATGACAGTGGTAGGTATCGAAGCGGGACATTTTTTGCGACCTAGGTGTCCCAAATTCCTACTTGTCTAACTGATAAATAATAATTATCTTTGTTCATTTACTGTTATGTATATAATGATACATCCAAGTAAATGCAATTCTCCACAATTAATTTGCCCGTTGGTCCTTCTTGAACCGGAGGTAATTAGTGAAGTCATTAATTAGTTAATTACTTAATAATTATATGTGACATGACAGAAGGATGTAGATGTTAAGTTCACAAATTTACTTAATGTGTAGTGGATTATAATAATAACAATATTAATTTTGATAAGCTAAACCAAGTGTGGCTAAAGATTATATTAATGTGTATAAGTGTATGTGTAATTGATAAGCCAAGTGTAGCTAATTAATGTGTATATTAATTTTGCAAAGCCAAAGTGGCTAGGATTTATATTTCTGTATTTGTATAATATTAATTTGATAAGATAATTCTGGCCAAGATTTATATCAGTGTAGGTGTAATTGATAAGCCAAGTGTAACTAATATTAATGTGTATAATATTAATTTGCTATGCCAAATTCTGGCAAGGATTTATATTAATTTGTATAATAATTTTGATAAGCCAAGGCTGGCTAAAGGTTTGTACTCATGTACATTTAAAATTTATATTACAATCTTTTATATGTAATTGCTGAGCTCAAGTAGCTAGGATTTATTCAAAGGTAAGTTGTATCAGTGTTAAGTTGAATTTAATACATTGCATCATGGCTGAAAATGAGGAAATTAATGTAGAAGACAAACATATGGAATATAGAGCAAAGAAAGCATCACTGCAAGCTAGAAAGGGTCATGTAACCAAGGCATATAATAAATGTTTGGAATTAATGAATCAAGAAACTGTGAATACTGATGATTTAAAATTATATTTAGATGCTTTAGGGAATAGATATGATTCATACAAATTATATTACAACAAATATGAAGGAGATTTGTTAGTAAACTGTGTAGATGAGACTGAAATAGATCTCATGATTAATCAGTATTATGAATTAGAGGAAAAGATTCTTTCTTGTAAAAGTCAGGCCTTGAATAAATTAAAATGTGTAAACCAGGCAGTTGGTCAGTCTGCTCCAACAAATAATATTTCTTTGCCAAAACTCCCAGAATTGTGTTTGCCTGTGTTTAATCCTGGAGAAAATTGGGAGGAATTTTGGTCAATTTTTAAAGCAGCTGTGCATGACAGGAGTGACCTAGCCTGTGTAACTAAATTATTTTACCTCAAAGGACAGGTAAGAGGAGATGCTCACATACTGATACAAGCCTTTCCCAATGAAAATGACTCTTACAATGAAGCAGTTGACTTGATGAAGGTCACTTATGGTAATATAGAACAAAGTAGGTTGGATCTAGTGAATATCATTGTTAATTTAAAATCTCCAGATCACACTTACAAAGGTTTACAGCAGTTTAGAGTTAAACTGGAGAGCACTCTCAAAACTTTAACTAATAAATATAATCTGAAGAAATCAGACTGGTTATTGAGTGCCATGGTACGGAATAAATTAAGCTGTAAAACACTTGAATGGCTCTCGAATAAATATCACAAGGGTTATATAGGTCTGGAGGAAATAAGACTAGGTCTACAATAATTAATTGTTCAGTTGCAGACCAGTCAACCACTTATTTTAAAGATGCAACACATAATAACTCTGAGGTATCTGTCAAGTTTCATAAAGGGAAAAATTATACCAATAGTAATAATCAAAATTCATTTCCTAAAGAGAGTTGCATAGATGCATATCAATTAGCAGGAATCAGAAATACTGACTCTCCACAAGGTAAGAAGAATAAGTAACCTCCTAAGAGTAGCCCAGTTATTAATAAGAAACCAGTCAAAGAAAAGAGAGATTGTCTTTTCTGCAAGGGTACTCATTTTTCTAAGAATTGCAATGCATACAATTCATGGAATGATAAAGTTGAAAGATTGGAGGAACTTGACAGATGTATCAGGTGTTTAGGTAATCACAATGTAAAGGATTGACATGCCAAATTAAACTTCTGTTATCAATGTCACAAAGGAAGACACCATATAGTCATGTGTAAAGGTCTATATGATAATGTTGATAATAATGATAATGTTGACAATCCTGACACAACAGTAGCTAATGTAAAAATTGCTGCTAATGTTAATAATGATGGTTTTGCTGAAGTAGCCTTACCTGTGTTACAGGTAAAAGTTGATGATAAAAGGCATAAATCAAAAAATGTAAATGCATTATTAGACCAGTGATCCCAACGTACTTTCATTAAACGTAAATGTCTTGATGGTATGAAAGTACAGATGGGAGATCCTACAACTCTAAAATTATCTGGTTTTCTCTCAGATAAAAGAGTTCAATTGTATGACACTGCTTATGTAACTGTCAGGTTAGGCAATGAGAAAAAATGTGTTAATGCAGTAATTGTGGATAGACTTCCAGAGAAAATATCTACAGTAGGGCTTAGTAAAGCTACAGAAAGACTCTCACATAATGTAAATTTAGCACCTTCTGGTGTAAGTGATGATTCTGTAGGCCCAATAAATATTTTGATTGGTAGTGACTATTATGCCTGCTTTGTAAAGGATATGGTAAAGAAATGTGGTGTCACCCTTTTGAAGACTGCTGGAGGCCATGTAATGTATGGTAGGATTCCTCGTAATAATAATTCATGACTAGAGGAAACTACCAATACCATAACTGTGTGTCTTACTCATGAAATCGTACCCCAGTATAATTCTTCCATAGAGGATGGTGTTGAGCCAGTGCATAAATTGTGGGAATTAGACAGCATTGGAATAAATGTAAATGAAGAAAGTCCAGACGATTCTTTTACTCAGGAGCAATATCTGAGAGATGTAAAATTTGAATCTGGACAATACTGGGTACGACTTCCGTGGAGACTGAACCATCCAGAATTGCCCACTAATTACAGAATGGCATATGGACAATTAAAGGCTCAGCTCCGCGAACTGAGTAAGACACCAGAATTGCTAACTGCCTATAATGATATAATTGCTGAGCAGTTAATTAATAAATTTATAGAAGAGGTACCTCCTGAGCAAGCCAAAATTTATGGTCACTATTTGCCACATCACAGAGTGAAGAAGGATTCTAAGACAACTCCTCTGAGAATTGTGTTTAATTGTAGTGCCAGGAGTAACAAAAATGTACCTAGTTTAAATGACTGTTTGATGACAGGTCCGTCGTTGACGGAAAAATTAGGAGATATCTTATTAAATTTCAGAGTGAAGCACTATGCCTTTACGGCTGACATAAGTAAAGCTTTCCTAAGAGTGGGTTTACAAGAGGCTGACCGGGATTGTACCCGCTTCTTATGGCCTGAGAATCCTATTGACCCACTTAGCCCTCTGAAAACCTTTCGCTTTAGAAGAGTATTATTTGGTGCTACATCCAGTCCATTCCTACTTCAAGCGACGATAAATGCACATCTTAAACGTATGGGAAGTCCAGTGAGTAAAGTAATGAGCAAACAATTTTATGTGGACAATTTCCTGGGTGTGACGTCAACTGAAGAGAAACTGTTAATGACTTATGGAGAGGCTAATAAAATAATGCAAAGTGCAAATATGCCTCTGAGGGAATGGAATAGTAATTCGTCCAAATTAAAGGACAAAATAAGTGAAGATTTCCCTGGAGATGAAATGCTAAAATGTAGTAATGTATTGGGTTTAACTTGGGATACTGAGAGATATTTGTTAATGTTAAAATCTAATAATTACAGTATGCCCAACAAATTAACTAAGAGAGTTTTGCTTGCTGAAGTTTCCAAATGTTTTGATCCACTAGGTTTAGTGTCACCCCTTACTATAAGAGGGAAATTATTAATTCAGGAAGCATGGAAACTTAAATGTGCTTGGGATGAAATTCTACCTGAGGAATTCATCAACAGGTGGGATGAATTAATTGGTGATTATGAGAAAATTCCAATGTTGGAGTTCCCATGCCAGGTGGCCAATCCAAATGGAAAAAATGTACTCCACATTTTTTGTGATGCTTCAAAATTGGCATATGGAGCAGTTGCTTACCTTCAATGTAATAGTGTTATTTCTCTTGTTATGTCTAAGGCTAAAGTGTCTCCAATTAAATCACGTACCTACCTCAGTTGGAATTAACAGCCATTTATGTAGGTGTCAAATTAGCTAATTATATAAGAAATAAGTTGCAGGAGATAAATATTAGCGACAGTTTAATTTGGTCTGATAATGAGGTATCCTTACAATGGATTCGTAATGGAAACAGTAAAATTGTGTACATACAAAACAGAGTTGCTGAAATTAATCAGATGCAAGAGAAGTATAATAGTTTGGGTCAGCATATGTTAACATTTAATCATATACCTGGTGAGGAGAATCCAGCTGATTTCTTGTCTCGAGGTTGACCTTATGCTAAATTTGTAGGTGCTGTATCATGGTTTAAAGGACCGAGCTGGTTGGTAAATAAAGCTAATTGGCCTGTACAAAAGGCGTATATTGCTCCTGTTGAAATTACTGTGACCACCACTCCAATAGTTTGTCCTCTCTTAGCCATTGATATAAATAGATATTCCTCTTTACCCAAACTAATCAATGTAACTAAGTTGGTGTTTAAATTTCTAAGCAAGATGAATATATCATATAAGTTTTCACATCCTCTTGAGTATTGGATAAAGAGGGTACAGGAGGAAATCCATGGAAATGAGATTAAATTGATGATGGAAAGAAAAATTGTGAAAGGTTCCATAATAGAGAAATTGGGGCTGTATTTAGAGAACAGTGTAATTAGGTGCAGAGGTAGGTTACAAAATGCTGAATTGGATGATTATGCTAAACACCCTATCTTACTGCCCAAAACTCATCATCTAACAAATTTAATTGTGCTAAATGCCCATGAAAATATAATGCATGGTGGGGTACAAGATACCTTACATTTTATTAGGGAAACTTGCTGGATTCCACAAGGACGGCAAAGTGTAAAAAGGGTGATTAAATCTTGTGTAATATGCTGCCGTGTGGATGCCAGATCCTATATGTACCCAGGTCCTCCACCATTGTCAAATGAGCAATTTGAGTCGTTTAGCAACGAACTCCGGCCGGCCGCAGTGTAGAAAATATTGTATGTATTTTCCGGAAATACGGTAATTTATAGGTAAATAGATGCCCTATATTGTATTTTTAAAAGAAGTATGTCATCGAAAATGGGAAATCTGCGGCTGGGCAGGATAGTCGCCATTTTGGTTTTTGAATTGGATACAACGTTAGTGTAATGGGAAGGAATTTTCGTGCTCTAGAGGTTAAAATTGGGCTGACACCTCTCAAATAGGAGGCGAAGTTGTTGGATGTGCATTCCTGCATAACTTGAGATATCAGGCGACATGACAGGACAACTCCAGGAACCTCAGATATGCTGTCTAATTTATGTTTAACTTCTGGCCAGTAAAATTTTCATAAATGTAGGCAAAAGGGGGGGGGGTCCTGTACATGACACATTAATCTCCAGTCAAATTGGTGAGTGTTATGATTAAGATATATTCTCCTTCTGTTATATAAATGTGTGTATATATAATTCTTTTTTTAATTTAATATACAGTCCACAAATTTATATATTTACCAGCATTCCTGGTGATGTATTTTTCATTTGTAAGTAATAGGTCCAGAGCAACTTGTGGATATGACAGTGGTAGGTATCGAAGGGGGACATTTTTTGCTACCTAGGTGTCCCAAATTCCTACTTGTCTAACTGATAAATAATAATTATCTTTGTTCATTTACTGTTATGTATATAATGATACATCCAAGTAAATGCAATTTTCCACAACTGGCTAGAGAGGTCAGCTCTCGTGAGATACTCACCATGTGTTCTCCATAGAGCTAGATATTCCTGACAGAACTAGAGCGTAAAGATATCAATAATTCGAAATTCTGATACTCCGGTTACAAGCAGATACTGGAAATCCAGTCTCAAGATATTACCATACTGACTGACCCATACGAAGTGGAAACAACTTATATATTTTCCAAGAATATACAAGTGTATAGCAGAAACTGGTTAACAACATAGTTTGTATCAACACAAGATATATAGTATATATAAACACGATGAGGTTTATAGCTCTCAGTGTATATGTGTTGAGTTTACTTGGATTCCCACTTTAGGAATAAAAAATATTCTTGATTGCTGTTGAACAGGTTACATGCAGCCTTGATGACTCGCGTAGTGGATGGACTTTAAACCACATTAACTAACAAACCAACCTAGGTTTTCATGCATAGTTGAAAAGGATGGCTACGATACGGCCCATGAGGCTACGAGAGTAAATCTGTCAAGAAGCAAGTTAAGAGGCAGGGCCAGTAGCTGAGAAACGACCCCTGCAGCCACAAACAGATGAGTACATGTTAAAACCCGTAGTTGTGCAAAGCATTTCGGACAGTCCTAACATTATAACTTAAAATTACTGGACAACAATTAAAGTTAGATTATTTATATGCCCAATGTAACATAACTAAGTTAAGATTTTCGAGTAAAATGATCATTCGGAGCAATAAAAATTTATTATTATAACGGCAATTACAAAAATAATGGGACAATAACATTAAATAGCAAGGGTTTTTTTTTGGGGGGGAGAGGGGGGGAAAGGAGAACAGAAATATAGCAGAGACAGCCTAGCATTTTAGAGTAGCACGATATCATTGTTCACAGTGCAGCTCACACTGACACTCAGTGTTTATCACTCCAGAGTGGTGATTGTGTTGTTCAATGTAAGTCTCGCCATGTAGTGGATCAGGGATTACCTGAATATAAGGAAACAAGTGATAATGTACGTGACGAGGTGTCGGAATGGGTGCACGTGACGAGTGGGGTTCCACAAGTCAGTCCTAGTATCGGTGCTGTTTCTTGTAAATGTGAATGACATAACAGGAGGGATAGATTCAGAGGTGTTCCTGTTCACACATGACGTGAAGCTAATGAGAATACAAGCAGAGGAGAATCAGGAAAGACTACAGAAGGATCTGAACAGACTTCAAACCTGGTCCGACAAATGGCTCCTTGAGTTTAAACCCCAAGAGCAAAGTTACGAAGCCTGGGGAACCTGGAGTTTACCTGGAGAGTTCCGGGGGTCAACGCCCCCGCGGCCCGGTCTGTGACCAGGCCTCAAAGACCGCAGACGGATTACAGGCCCGGGGGTCAAAGGCTGCTAACCTATCTGAAGGAGAAGGATCTTGGGGTGAGTATCATACCGAGAATATCCTCTGAGGTGCACATCAACTAAATAACTGCTGCAGCATATGAGCGTCTGACAAACCTAAGAATAACGTTTTGACCTCTAAGTAAGGAGCCATTTACGACACTTGTACAGTGAACGTCAGGCCCGTATTGGAGTACGCAGAGCCAGTTTGGAAGTTAGTTTAATATGTTTATTATGCACCCCATACCCATCCTGTGGGCGGTAGTCAAAAGATTACAGAGGTACATAATTGGTCCAGGGACTGGACTCCAAAGTTTTGATAGCTGAGCAAGTTACAGAGGTAATGAACTCACAGTTTACAAAGGTAATGAACTCACAATTTACAAAGGTAATGAACTCCAGGTAGGTCTGGTCACAATCATGACAAGTTACAAAGGTATTTACAGATTACAGATACGTAATGGGTCCAGGGACTGGGCCCCCAAAGTTTTGATAGCTGAACTAGGTACAAAGGTAATGAGCTCACAAGTTACAAAGGTAATGAATCCTGTAAGAATGGTTACTTACGTTTATACATGGCTACAATCATGAACAAATTATAGAGTAATGAGCAATTCACACTTCCACACCCGGCCACAACTGTAACGAGTCCAGTTTGGAACCCACACCTGATAAGTACATCAAGAAATTATAAAGTGCATTAGTTTGCAACAAGATTAGTCCTGGAGCTGAGGGGTATTCCCTATGAGGAGAAGTTAAGGGAATTCAACTTGATGACACTGGAGAACAGGAGAGATAGGGGGATATGATAAAGAAGCACAAAATACTGAGATAAAATTACAAGGTGACCATGGGCAAAATGTTTCAGAGACTAGAAGGTGAAAACTCAGATGAGTCATAGAGATGTTAAGAAGTATTTCTTCAACTCTAGTGTCCCGACTGGTAAGCAACACTTTCTCCTCATACACTTGTCCATGGTTCGATGCCCGGCAAGAGTGAAAACATTGGGCATTTCCTTACACCTACTGTCCCTGTTCACCTGGCAAGTAATTAGGTACCTGGGTGTTAGTCGACTCGGGTGGATCGCATGCTGGGGAACAAGATTGAGGACCCCAGTGGAAATACGATAGACAGACAGCCCTTCGATGACGCACTACTTTTCTTGGGTTATCCTGGGTGGCTAACCCTCCGGGCTTAAAAATCCGAACAAAATCTTATCTCTTCTAACAATCTGGAGCGTGAAGTATGAAGGCAGAATCCACACAACATTAAGAAGAGGTACGATAAGATTCTTGGAGCTGGAGAAAGTAAACCTAGGAGCGAAGAGACGGGGTCAGGAGCTGTGTATCGACCCCTGCAACCTCACACAGACGAAGAGCCAGAAACGAGTATGCACAGATAAGGAGGGAGGCCCAGCGACAGTATATAAACGACATAGCATCGAAAGTCAAATCTGACCCGAAACTGCTGTATAGCCACATTAGGAGGAAGACAACAGTCAAGGACCAGGTGATAAGGCTGAGGAAAGAAGGTGGAGAACTCACAAGAAACAATCAAGAGGTATGTGAGGAGCTCAACACGAGATTTAAGGAAGTATTTACAGTAGAGTCAGGAAGGACTCTGGGGGGACAGACCAGATGGGGACACCAGCAAGGAATACACCAACAAGTGTTGGACGACATACCTACAGATGAGGAGGAGGTGAAGAAACTGCTAAGGGACATCGATACCTCAAAGGCAATGGGACCGGACAACATCTCCCCGTGGGTCCTTAGAGAGGGAGCAGATATGTTGTGCGTGCCACTTACCACAATCTTCAACACGTCCCTGGAAACTGGGCAACTACCTGAGGTATGGAAGACGGCAAATGTAGTTCCCATTTTTAAAAAAGGAGACAGAAAAGAGGCACTAAACTATAGACCTGTGTCATTGACGTGTATAGTATGCAAAATTATGGAGAAGATTATCAGGAGGAGAGTGGTGGAGCACCTGGAACGGAACAAGAGTATAAATGCCAATCAGCACGGATTCATGGAAGGCAAATCCTGTGTCACAAACCTTCTGGAGTTTTATGATACAATAACAGAAGTAAGACACGAGAGAGAGGGGTGGGTTGATTGCATCTTCTTGGACTGCAAGAAGGCCTTTGACACAGTTCCTCACAAGAGATTAGTGCAGAAGCTAGAGCATCAGGCGCATATAACAGGAAGGGCACTGCAATGGATCAGAGAATACCTGACAGGGAGACAACAACGAGTCATGGTACGTAATGATGTATCACAGTGGGCACCTGTGACGAGCGGGGTCCCACAGGGGTCGATCCTAGGACCAGTGCTATTTTTGGTATATGTGAACGACATGATGGAAGGGTTAGACTCAGAAGTGTCCCTGTTTGCAGATGATGTGAAGTTAATGAGGAGAATTAAATCTGATGAGGACCAGGCAGGACTTCAAAGAGACCTGGACAGACTGGACACCTGGTCCAGCAAATGGCTTCTCGAATTTAATCCTGCCAAATGCAAAGTCATGAAGATAGGGGAAGGGCACAGAAGACCACAGACCGAGTATAGGCTAGGTGGCCAAAGACTGCAAACCTCACTCAAGGAGAAAGATCTTGGGGTGAGTATAACACCGAGCATGTCTCCGGAAGCACACATCAACCAGATAACTGCTGCAGCATATGGGCGCCTGGCAAACCTGAGAACAGCATTCCGATACCTTAGTAAGGAATCGTTCAAGACACTGTACACCGTGTATGTCAGGCCCATACTGGAGTATGCAGCACCTGTTTGGAACCCGCACTTGATAAAGCACGTCAAGAAACTAGAGAAAGTACAAAGGTTTGCGACAAGGTTAGTTCCAGAGCTAAGGGGAATGTCCTATGAAGAAAGATTAAGGGAAATCGGCCTGACGACACTGGAGGACAGGAGGGTCAGGGGAGACATGATAACGACATATAAAATACTGCGTGGAATAGACAAGGTGGACAAAGACAGGATGTTCCAGGGAGGGGACACAGAAACAAGAGGCCACAATTGGAAGTTGAAGACACAAATGAGTCAGAGAGATATTAGGAAGTATTTCTTCAGTCATAGAGTTGTAAGGCAGTGGAATAGCCTAGAAAATGACGTAGTGGAGGCAGGAACCATACACAGTTTTAAGACGAGGTTTGATAAAGCTCATGGAGCGGGGAGAGAGAGGGCCCAGTAGCAACCGGTGAAGAGGCGGGGCCAGGAGCTAAGACTCGACCCCTGCAACCACAAATAGGTGAGTACAAATAGGTGAGTACATGTGAGTACTCCAGTGGTGATGGTACCATAGTTCAGTGTGAGTACCTCGTTGCCAGACGTATCGTGCCTGTTTTATTTTACTTATTACTCGTCTGCAATACATTATTATGGGTTTATGTAACCTATAGACGCTCACCTTAACCTAACATTAAATAAAAGTAATAACACATGAAAGTTTTGTGGGAAGAGCTACGAAATTGAAGATGTTACAGGACTCATCACTGACAGTTAATGGGTACTATAAAAAAATTATTTCTTTGTGCGATACAAATAATATAGTTTACATGATCATTTAGTTTAATAATCGTTATTAGGTACGCCATATCGTGCTAATACTGTTTACCATACACTTGACTTTTGTTTGGGTTATCCTAGGTAGTTTACACGTTACAAGGTATGATAATTGTACTTGATGTGTACCTATTACCTAAATAAACGTACTTAAAATTCCAACAGGTGTGAAATTTACCCAGACATTAGCATTCTTACCCAGGATGTATCTTAGTGTTTCTCGTACACTTTATATTACACTTTTTACCGCCCAGGATGCGACTCTTAACCATCAACACCTGTCTTATGCAACAGTAGGAGTCCCGATTGATTATAAGGGGTTAGTTTTCTTACACAGAGTTTAAAGAAAATACCTCGTTTGTCTTTCTGGTCTGAAAGGTCACCTGGACCAACGTAGACTACACTACAGTAACAAATAGTGCAGGGAGGACAGTGAACAGTGTGGTGAAGGAAGCAGTGTTTGGTGATGCTACTGTGACAGTTACAGTGAGGACTGAATATCGTGGATAATCCTCGTGTACAACAGAGTATGGGAGATGAGTGAAGCAGGTGTAGTAGGTGGGGCACCAGGGAGTGTTGTGGTGGCTACGTAGTATTCAAGGTCAAGGCTGCGTCCTCTTCTACTCAACAATTTATACTTGCTCTTTGTGGGTGGAAGAGCATTCGAGTTTCTGCAAGGTGGAGCGCTGTATGACTCGTGGGTTTAGCGCTGCTTTTTGATACTACTACTACTATTACTAATAATAATAGCTTTATTTATGACACTTTTGCTTGATTTGCAATATTTTTAAAGTTAGCAGCTGGATAAAGCTAATAAATCAAGCGAAAAGTTGTTATAAATAAAGTTTCCATACTGCATTGAAGTGTCTCTTTATTTCACCCCCTTTGTAGTTGCAGGAGGTCGATTCTTAGCTCCTGGCCCCACTTCCTTACCCAGCCCTAGCCAAGTTATTAAAGTGTAGCCTTACTAGCTCCAACTTGCCCATTTTTAAAGCTAACATAGTGTCTGGCTCACCATCTCTTCATCCTGACTATTTCACTTACTGATCACCTCGAGGCTGATGTAATAACATCTGACATTCCTGTGATTCAGTCATGTTTATAACTTAAACCTGATTCTTTTTAGTCTCTTTTCCTGCTCGATCAAGTCTTGAGAGTAACTCGTAGACAGGGCTGGATATAGACCTGGTGAGGCCTAACTTATGGGAAGCTTTTAGAATCGCTGCTTGTCACGTGTTAAAGTTGTATAATAAGTAAATTTGACAAGAGTGTATCTAAGCTTAGGTAAGATTTGTCAGGAAACAGGACAAGTGTTTCCTGACGTTGATCTTAATATGATGACCCGCCGCTGCAACTCTTGATCATCTGACCGAGGCCTTCCACTGGCTTATCTTCCACCCATTTAAAATTTGTAGTTACGATTATAACCATCTCATATTGAGTGCCTCTAATATAAGCCATAACCTGGTGAGGGAGTGCCAAGGTTACTCCATTACAACTTTACAAATATGACTTTAATTATTCAGTTTAAACATATTTATTAAGAGGAAAATAATACTGCAAAATTCATTCCCAGTGACTGAATATATTCAATTCCTAGTAGTAAAATACTGACGTAAACTTGTAATTGACAGAAAATGGAATGTAATTTTCAAACTGTAACATGATTAACACATAAAACATAAAAATCAGTCAGTTTATATATATATATATATATATATATATATATATATATATATAATATATATATATATATATATATATATATATGTATGTATGTATGTATATATATATGTATGTTTGTATATATATATATATATATATATATATATATATATATATATATATATATATATATATATATATATATATATATATATATATATATATATATACACACGCTAGAAGAGTATCTGGAGTTTACCTGGAGAGAGTTCCGGGGGTCAACGCCCCCGCGGCCCGGTCTGTAACCAGGCCTCCTGGTGGATCAGAGCCTGATCAACCAAGCTGTTACTGCTGGCTGCACGCAAACCAACGTACGAGCCACAGCCCGGCTGGTCAGGAACCGACTTTAGGTGCTTGTCCAGTGCCAGCTTGAAGACTGCCAGGGGTCTGTTGGTAATCCCCCTTATGTATGCTGGGAGGCAGTTGAACAGTCTCGGGCCCCTGACACTTATTGTATGATCTCTTAACGTGCTAGTGACACCCCTGCTTTTCATTGGGGGGATGTTGCATCGTCTGCCAAGTCTTTTGCTTTCGTAGTGAGTGATTTTCGTGTGCAAGTTCGGTACTAGTCCCTCTAGGATTTTCCAGGTGTATATAATCATGTATCTCTCCCGCCTGTGTTCCAGGGAATACAGGTTTAGGAACCTCAAGCGCTCCCAGTAATTGAGGTGTTTTATCTCCGTTATGCGCGCCGTGAAAGTTCTCTGTACATTTTCTAGGTCAGCAATTTCACCTGCCTTGAAAGGTGCTGTTAGTGTGCAGCAATATTCCAGCCTAGATAGAACAAGTGACCTGAAGAGTGTCATCATGGGCTTGGCCTCCCTAGTTTTGAAGGTTCTCATTATCCATCCTGTCATTTTTCTAGCAGATGCGATTGATACAATGTTATGGTCCTTGAAGGTGAGATCCTCCGACATGATCACTCCCAGGTCTTTGACGTTGGTGGTTCGCTCTATTTTGTGGCCAGAATTTGTTTTGTACTCTGATGAAGATTTAATTTCCTCGTGTTTACCATATCTGAGTAATTGAAATTTCTCATCGTTGAACTTCATATTGTTTTCTGCAGCCCACTGAAAGATTTGGTTGATGTCCGCCTGGAGCCTTGCAGTGTCTGCAATGGAAGACACTGCCATCAGGTATGTATTCAGAGCCAGATTTAGGCATACGCAAATAGATAATAAATTCTGAGATTTTCAGAGGCTCCTTCAGACTGTGAAGCTCTAAGCTGTAGCTTGTTTAGCTTATGCCTAAATCCGGCCCTTGATCCTCTATTATTATTATTATTATTATTATTATTATTATTATTATTATTATTATTATTATTATTATTATTATTATGACAGCGTTAAACCGTTAGTGTGCTAGATTATTCACTCTATACTCAATGCCGACAGGTGCTTTCAGTATATATAGTCTCTCCTAGCAGTTCCTGGACCAGTTTCGTTGCGAACATGTGCACATTCTCCAGCCCCATGACCTGCATCCTGAGGTGTATACACAGGAAGAGAACGCGTATTAAACTGAGTTGAGCATAGGTGGGAACGTATTGGCATACGTTCCCACCAGTGAGTTGAGCCAGCGTCGTAAGTGGCTACGTCTCATGTTTGCAACAAGACTGGTCCCGGAACTAAAGCTAATAAAACTACGAGACTAGACTTACTGATAGCAGTAGGCTCATCAGAGACTAGTCTGAGGTTGGTGGGTGATAAAACCTCAAGTATATATTTTTTTGTTCTGGGCCCATTGTATATTTCAGTAATCTTTTGACTCGCCCAAAGGCTGAGTGTATGGTGAATAATAAACATTTTAATCAGACTAACAAGTTTAGCGCCGCGTACATATAATAATAATAATAATAATAATAATAATAATAATAATAATAATAATAATAATAATAATAATAATAATAATAATATTAATAATGAGCATCAACCCAATCATTTCCTCCCTCACTCCTGCCGGATGAGTAATTTGCAGAAAGAGTAGACAGCACAAACTAGTGTATGGTAAAGTTTAATAATGCATATGCATTATTTAACAAAGAGTTATGAGTTGAAAGAATGAATAGCTGGAGAAAGTGTGACAGCTACAATGTCAGGAGGCAACTCCTGACATTGTAGCTATCACAAAGATAACTCTGACTCATATAATATCAGATGCCAAGTATCTAACAGGATATCAAAAAGGAATTCAGAGGAAGCAGTAATGGCAGAGGAGTGACACTGTTAATGAGAACTCAGCGGAGTTTTAAAGAGGTACGAGAAATGCACATGAGAACTTAGCGGAGTTTTAAAGAGGTGCGAGAAATGCACATGAGAACTTAGCGGAGTTTAAAAGAAGTACGAGAAATGCACCAACAATGAGAACTCAGCGGAGTTTTAAAGAGGTACGAGAAATGCACAAACAAGAGACATGATTTCACAACGGCTCAGTTAAAGACTGGGGAACGTAAAGCAGTAGTTACAGTGATATACCATCTGCGGCCTAATAATACGAGAGCGAAGCAAGAATATTAAGACAGCAATATTACGATGGTTGACACAGGACTACAGCAATGCTCACGGGTGAGCGTTGCTGTAGTCCTGTGTCCTTAACATGTCCTTAACATGCTGATTCAGCATGTTAAGGACACGACAAGAGAGAGAGATGATGAGCCAGCAAGACTGGACCTAGTATTTCCTGCATGTACATCTGACAGGCAGTAGCCGACCTACATTTTTGGGGGCCCTGAAGCTTGAACTGTTATGGGGGCCCCTTCTCATAGAGTAGACCCAAAATTTTTAAGCAATGTGGACTAAAGTCGCTTCTGGGGCCCTTCCGGGATTAGGGGCCCTGAAGGTTAAGCTTCATTAGTTTCACAGTAGATCCGCCCTTGGTCATAGGTGGAGTAGAATATGAAAGCTCCCTGGGGGGCTAGTGATCATTCAGTTGTAAACTTTGAGTACCTAGTAGAACTGAAAGTCGAGAAAAGAATGGAAGGTGGAAAGAGCAAAAAAAAAAAAAAAAAAAAAAAAAAAAAACAGAATTTAGAAGAGGGGACGAGAGAATTCCCGAATGAAATGCAGTGGTATACAGGACTGGAAAGTCAGCTAATGAGACGATGGAGTACCCAGCTATAAAATACCCGGTGGTCGAGCAGAACTTCAAATTCAGATATAAAATCAACAAAGATAAAGACAGCTCTTGGTTCAACCAGAAATACAGATCAAAAAAAAAAATAGTGTGGCGAGGTACAGAATACGAAGGATAGATGAGAAGAAAGACGTGAGTAGATTACTTATTCAACTATTCCAATCTCTCGTGCATTAAGACACAAGGGACTGACGTTATGGAATGTAGGAATACCTTTCTTAGGTCACGCAGTAAACAAAACATATTCAGCTACAAAAGCATGTATGATAAGTACCACGTAGATAACAGAGGTGACTCTGGCAAGCTGTGAGTTGAGAGGCGAGCCCAGGAGTTGAAACTACCTCTGCACACACAATAGTCGGGTGTACCACCATTTTGCCCCGCCTCTGCCAGCTGTCTTCGTTAGCATAGGTAGGTACAGCATTGTAAAAAAAATGGTATTATGAATGCAGTAAAAAATATATAGAGAGTAATGAATGTAAGTTACTAAGGAATCTCTGAGTGCGGACCGAGACGCCTCACTCATGACAAACACCAGTGTGACTTTTCATCTGACCAATAATAATAATAATAATAATAATAATGTGTTTTTAATAAGATAAAGTTGTTAGAAAGACTGGTATATATATTAGTTATTTTATGCAAGCATTTAGAGCAAGAGCAACAAGAACAATCCTGGCCCAGGGCTGCTCTCAGGCATGAGAAAAACTCAGAACTCATCAAAGGTTTATCTAAGGTAAATGTATAGCAACAATAACAACAACAACAGGAATACTGTGATGTGAGATACGGTGACTTAAATTTTGTGACTTTATTCTGACAGTTGTGCACATTATTATTATTATTATTATTATTATTATTATTATTATTATTATTATTATTATTATTATTATTATTATTATTATTATTTATTTTATTATTTTTGTATTATTACTTTTATTATTAATTTTATTATATTATTACTGTTATTACTATTATTATTTTCTTATTCTTATTGGGAAGCACTAAACCCGTACGAACCTACGGGGGCTGGGATTGGGAGGGTTATCAGGCTTAATCTGAGGGAAGGGAGGGTCGTTCCAGCTCCCTGGATCAAGAGTCTCTCACCAGCACCCGCCTGAATGCTCCTCTCATGATTGTGACTCAAGTGGTAGCGCCTTTGTCTCATAACCGCAGTACCCCGGGTTCAACCCCGGGGCGGGTGGGAACGTTGGACATGTTATTTTTTTTATGTTGGTCCATAAAATTATTTTTGGGTTATTCACTCTAATAATTAATCGTCAATTTATATTTAGCTCCTGATCAACCAGGATGATGTACTCACCTATTTGTGTTTGCAGGGGTCGATTCATAGCTCCTGGCCCCGTCTATACCTTGGACTGCAGGCGGTATGCACCAACAGCCTGGTTGATCAGACCAGCAACCAGGAGAACTGGTCTTGGACCGGTCCCCGGGGGGGCTGGGTCCCCCGGAAGCGACTACAGGTAACCTACACTTAGTAAATCCCTGTCAAAGTACGTCTAGCAATTTATTCTTAAAATAGCCCTGTTAATTAATTGAAAATTACCTATATTAAATGACTAGGATGTCTACTTTTATAAAATACTAACTCAAAAAAAAAAATCTGGTTTAAGAGAAAGTTTTAGCTGGGTATCCTCTGTGAACTTGGCCAGAATGTTGGCTCATTGTCTTTATATGTTGTATGTAGCGAGGCGGGCTGAAGTACACTTATTTGTATAAGAGAAATTATTTAAAATACTATACAAAGAAAGTTTATCCTTGAAACTCATTAAAACCTCGTGAATGATATGGAAATAATGGTAGTCATGAGAAGATAATACTGTATTACAACCGATCACATCCACTATTCCCGCAAATTATAAAAACACAAATGGAAATTCATACTTAAAATTTTCGAGAAAAAGTTTGTTAACATTTGTTTCACCAGTGCAACAGAAGATTTACTAGGACCTCAATGGAAATAAGTCACTTTGTCTGACTGTTTTGGATTATCCTAGGTTCTCTACACATATCCTGCTAATATATGTAACTATTTGTGTATACCTGAATAAACTTAGTATAACACACCTTACTAGGACACAATCTCCATCTTTAAGTATATTCCAAGTTAATGGGAAATGACAGACTTGAAAAGAATTTTCCATTGTGTTGGAAGTGATGGTGCAAGTCTGCCGCATGAGTCTACTTATCTCTTATATTTATCATTGATTTTTGACTTATTACTCGATGTACTGACATTAATCTGTGATTCCTATTGTTATTATTTACAGGAAAAGCTTTAAACCCGTTAATATCACACAGTATCTGGGAAATATGAGATAGCCAGCTTCGATCAGAGGGGGAGGACAGCTCCAGTTCCTTGGATTAAGAGCCCTAACACAACAATTAAAACACTCACCCTTAAAGGTCTATATTAATAACGTAATAAGCTTCATTTCGTAGTAACCGTTTTATTTAGTGAGAAGTGAATGTGCAGGTAGGAAGTATATCTATCAGGAAGGAATGTAAAGTTATCGTTCATGTTGCAGTAAAGTCGGCACTAGTGCCACTCTAACCACTTTATTTCTCAAACATAATTAAGCTTTATAATACACATGTCCACTACCCGTGTCAAAACGTCATTAACTGGTGCAAAACTGTGGTGAATCTCTAGTGTAGATATGATAAGTTGTGGAAGTGGTGAATGAAAGTCAGGGTTATCACGTGGAACCTGTTACAAGCTTCTTAGAAATAAATGAACCAATTTCAGCACGGGGAACTGAACTAAGCAGGCGACCACCTCCATACTGCACTCCTTAGCCACTACGCAAATTGATCTGAGTCTCATTATAGCTAGAAGATCCCTTTATAGCCTTTAATTCTTATTGATTAGAGTTATAGTGTAGTAATTTAGAGAAGTGCCAAAGTTATCAAAGAAAACGTTGTTGTGACGTCACGGATGGTGCGCATGCGCGCCGCCACACATGGTCACGTGACCCTAGAGCTTTTGTGAGCGCATTTTCCTAGGTAAATATGAACCCTGTGGATTTAATGTGCATTTGTTATCTATCTAGCAATTTACTGTATTTCCATATGTGATAAACAACATCGGAAATGGTTCACGAGGACTATTAGTGGAAGGATAGCCGCGTGAGTGTCTTAGTTTACGTAAAAACAGACATTAAAACCGGTGTTGTGCAGACATAGGATGTGCTGGTGCAAATGGCGTCAACCTCGCATGTGTTATTGAACATTGGCTGTGTCGACTGGCCATGGTGATGATTCCTGAGGGGTCAGCTTGCCACCAGAGGTGGACCCTTACTTGCTGCTTCCTTATCCTTCTTCGGTGAGGCGTGGAATGTATAATTGAGCAAATTATAGAGGCTTGCGGGAGGGTCCTTGATGCCTGCGTCTCCATTGTTTACACTTTGCTTTGCTGTGTCTACATGTGTGGTGACCACCTCTGGCACCTCTAATTACTGCTCTTCTACACACATTTCCACTGCAAAACCATAACCAGTGCCTAAAATGAAGATTGCAGGTGATAGACACCAAGGAACAGCGGTACGAGTGTGAATATCCTGATGAGCAACAAGTTAGATAAATCCCCCATGATTATACGTTTCTTTTATTAACTAATTTCTAGGTTTCAATACAGAAGTGAATAAAAGCAGAGAATAATGGTGGAAATGTAATGGCCCTACCGAGCATAAAGTTCCATGGATGTTTTAATATGTATAATTTTTATACACAAGAAATCAGAAAGATATAAAATTGAGGAACAATTTTGTAAATGTGATATCCCAACCTTAGCAGTTAGATGTAGAAAAGATTCAAGTCCTTGAGAATATAGTTATTTTATGTTTACGTGATAAGTTGGTAAGCCCAAAATAAAACTATTTATTCTTCATGTATGTTGAAGGAATAATCTTTGTAAAATATTTATTAGAGGATTTTAAACAGTTGCTGACAAGTAGATGTACTATTGATTATTCCTTGGTGTCTACTAAAGCAAGTTCACTCCACAGAAAATATATACAAGGGTTTAAAAAGTGTAAAGAATTAAAAAAAAAATGAAGCCTGGATATCTAAAAATTATTTAATTTTGAGGCTGCTGATGTACTTGGGATATGTTTCAACTTTATATGTCTTCGATAAGGCATCAGTTAGGTCATGCTACTCAGTTGTTGTCTGTATTACAGAATGGGCATAATTGCCGTGGAAAATATACATGGGAGGATGAAGTTGATCCCGTATATCAATTCTTTCCTATAAAGATAGGCTGAAAGCACCGAATTTGCACTCGCTGAAAAGGAGGAGTTAGGGGACACGTGGTATATTATACATACAGTTGAGCTGATTTAAGATCCTTCTTTTTAAAGCTTAGCAATAGGTTATTATGTAAATTTTTTATTATCGAGTTTGGTTCCTCCCCCCCTTCCCCCCCCCCAAAAAAAAAAAATCTTTAGGCCCAAGGTTGAATTCTCATTGTGGATGCTTGTGGTTCACTTAATAGTGTCCTCAGCTTACTTGCGGAGGGACTGGGTATCAGTACTGGCATAGGTGAAATGGGAATGTTTCCTTACACTTGCTGCCCCTGTTCATGCAGCAGTAAGTTGGTACTTGGATGTTAGTTGTTATAGGTTGCATTCTGGGGGAGAATATTATAGGACCACAGTGAACTTAAGAGTAACAGTCCCTGAGGACTCGTGGACTTTATTGAGTTACCCTGAGTAGCTAACCCTCCAGGTTAAAAATAAAAAAAAAATTATGTACAACTTCCTAATGCACATCCCATTTAATGCTGGAGAATTTACATAATTAAAAACACAAGGACCCTGTCTATATAATTGAGATGTGCTAGACATGTACAAATGGGGAAACTAATAAATTAAGGGGGTATAAATAGCATGCTGATATAATGGAGGACGTTGACATAAGATTGGAAATATGGGACAAAATTTGCTGGATCAATTGATTAAAAAGTAAAAGTCCAGCAATTGCAGAATTCTTATGTTTTGATTTACAACAAAACAATCTCTTCTCTATACACCCCAATTGCCATTCCTGGCCACCTGTTTCTCCCCTATTAGTCCTTTGTATCAAGGATTTACTAATACATGTATCTATAAATGAGGCAGGACTTCCTGCAGTAGATTCAAGATGAAAATGTTTAGAATTAAGAAGGATATAGAGGATTACTGATTTGGCAATAAATGTAGACGAGTGGAACAAACTCCCAGATGGTGACATTTTTTCGAGACCTTTGGGTTGCTTTAAATGGGGGTTTTATGGATACATGAATGGATGTGGGGGAGGGGGTGGGGTGAGCTGAACCTGCCAAGCATGGGCCAGCATGCATACTGCAGTGTTCAGAGTTCTTGTGTTTTTTATGCCAGTGAGTTATCAAAGCAGCAAGCTTGGTGATGTAAAGTATGACAAGTTATCCAACATTGTAAATGCATTTCTGGTAATCATTCACAAGCCTACCCCTTTTCACTCATAAGAACATTATCGTAAGGATAGAGTATTGGTTATATTTACAAGAGTGCTTGCCAGCAGTGTGTACAGGAGAGTTCTCCACTAGTAGAAAACATTTGAGACATCTGACTAATCGGTGACCTGGGAACATTTGAGATCACTGGTATTCCACTCATGGTGAAATGTTTCGAGTAAAATAATGAACCACTTATAGGATACAAGACAACAAATTTACTAACACTGGCTTTTCAGTAAGGCATTTGTGGCTAAGAGCTGTTACCTACATCAGCTCACTTGAAGGCATTTTTCTTTTTCTCTCTCTTTTTCAGTAAGGCTTTGATATTTTCATACAGAAGACTGTTAAAGAAAGTGGCAGCATAATATTGAAAATAAAGTATTACAGTTTTTACCTAAGAAAATTTGTTGCATTTTTCAGTACAGTATGAGCCTACAGTGGTCCCTTGAGTTATGATAATTTTGAGTTCAGAGAAATTTAGCTTCAAGTTGTGATGAAAATTTTGAGCACAGTATGCATATGATGGTATGACTGTTATTTACTTTTCAGTTTGAAACTATCATGGGTGTTTCCCTGTAATAAATCTGGATTATTTACACCCCCCCCCTTTCCTCTTTTTCTCTCACTTTTTCTATTTTTCTTTATCTTTCCCCTCTCTCTCTCTCTCTCTTTTTTTTTTACACAGGGTTTGACAAGGTTAGGTTAAGGATCCCTAGCTTTATTGACAAGCTATTTACAGGTTAAGGATTCCTAACTTTATTGGCAAGCTAAGAGCCGTTACCTACATCAGCTCATTTGAAAGCATTTTTATTGTTATGAAACATACAAGTAGGGAACACGATGAAGTTGGAGCCATCTGTGGGCCAGCATTTTCATCTGATCAGCTGACTTTATCTCATTGACATCATAATGCTGTACAAATGTGTTCCAGACTTGAGTCATCCTGGGAATAAATGATCTCAGATGAAGTGATGTTCTGGAGAAAGGTACAGCTAGAGTGAAGTTGCTGCTTTCTGCTCGTCTTGTGGTATAGAAACTTGCTTCACGCTGTCCTCAAAGTGGATCCAAGTGCGGTACTTTTACAATATTGGCCTTGTACATAACAGTAAGGCCACCCACATCCCTCCTGTGTTGAAGGCTCTGCTGAAATTACAGATCTATCCAGGATTGGTCCAGGCGAGAGATGAGACGTCTTGCTCTGTTCTCTACTCTGTCAAGCAGTTGCAAATGAGAAGGGGGGCAGGCGAACCAAGAAAGTGGAGCATACTCAAGGTGTGAGCGTACTTGTGCCTCATACAGAATCTTGCAACCCCTACATAGATAAATCATAATTTAATACTGATATTCTGCACATAGTTAAACTGTAATTACTGGTATATTTTCTAGTACTCTCAGTGCTTTGCTCTTTCTTATATATTATGTGTCAGTTGTGCAATATCCATGAGATTCCTTTTGATCTTCAGTAATTTGCAAATTTTATTATCTAACTGTAGATTATTTCTGTTTTTTCTTGCCCATTTATTTACAGTTTCTTTATAGATTCAGTCTAAAAATATTAAAGTACTGTAGAAGTTTACTCTGAATTTAGTGGGCTTGTTTTTTGAAAAGCCTGGTGCCCCAGGGTATGGGGAAACATTATCTAGCTCTGGCTAGCCACCCATACTCATCTGGGATCTGGCTCTGTGGTAAAAGTAGTGTACTCTGAGTATCAGAGTTGATTTTGGGGGTCATATCACCCTTGATCAGTCAGGCTGTTTGTACCAATTGGTGTTTACCAAAAGATATTTTCAAATTCAAATTCATGTATTTCTTTGCAATTAGTACATTGAGATTATATTTTTATAGTGATGGGTTGCAGTGCAAAATGAGCCTCTATTATGCCTTGGCATTATGGGCTGACATAATTTAATGGCTTACTGACTACTTATCACTAAAGAAATTATCATAGTTGTACAGTAGTAGTTCTATTAATAATAAGTGAATCTAATTATACCAACCAAAGGATATACAGTGGAAGCTCGCCTAACGCTATTAATCCGTTCCTGAGAGCTCAACGTTAGGCGAAATTATCGTTAGGCGAATTAATTTTCCCCATAAGAAATAATGGAAATCAAATTAATCCGTTCCTGACACCCCAAAGTATGAACAAAACAAAATTTTTAGCACATGAAATATTAATTTTAATACTCATGAACTGAAGAAGACATGCACAGTTACATGACACTTACCTTTATTGAAGATCTGGTGATGATTGATGGGATGGGAGGAGGGGAGTGTGTTGATGGTGTTAGTGTTTAGAAGGGGAATCCCCTTCCATTAGGACTTGAGGTGGCAAGTCCTTTTCCGGGGTTACTTCCCTTCTTTTAATGCCACTAGGACCAGCTTGAGAGTCACTGGACCTCTCGCACAACATATCTGTCCATAGAGGCCTGTACCTCCCGTTCCTTTATGACATTCCTAAAGTGTTTCACAACATTGTCAGTGTACAGGTTGCCAACACGGCTTGCAATAGCTGTGTGAGGGTGATTTTCATCAAAAAAGGTTTGCACTTTAAGCCACATTGCACACATTTCCTTAATCTTTGAAGTAGGCAACTTCCTCAATTTCTCTATCCCCTCCTCCGAAGCAGTTTCCTCAGGTGTGGCCTCCAACCCCAAGGACTTCCCCAATGCCACAACGGATTCCTCAACTGGCATAGGATTCCCAGGGTTAGCCTCAAACCCTTCAAAATCCCTTTTGTCTACACATTCTGGCCACAGTTTCTTCCAAGCAGAGTTCAAGGTCCTCTTAGTCACTTCCTCCCAAGCCTTACCTATAATGTTTACACAATTGAGGATGCTAAAGTGATCTCTCCAAAACTCTCTTAGAGTCAGTTGAGTTTCTGAGGTCACTACAAAGCACCTTTCAAACATAGCTTTTGTGTACAGTTTCTTGAAGTTGGAAATGACCTGCTGGTCCATGGGCTGCAGGAGAGGAGTGGTATTAGGAGGCAAAAACTTGACCTTAATGAAGCTCATTTCCGCAGAAAGTCGCTCTGCCACGTCTGAAGGATGACCAGGAGCATTGTCTAATACCAGAAGGCACTTAAGGTCTAATTTCTTTTCAATTAGGTGATTTTTCACAGTGGGGGCAAGTGCATGGTGTAACCAGTCATAAAAAAAGTCCCTAGTGACCCATGCCTTACTGTTTGCCCTCCACAGCACACACAAATTAGCCTTGAGGACATTGTTTTTCCTGAACACTCTGGGAGTTTCAGAGTGATGCACCAATAAAGGCTTCACTTTACAATCACCACTAGCATTGGCACACATCAACAGAGTAAGCCTGTCTTTCATAGGCTTATGTCCTGGGAGTGCCTTTTCCTCCTGAGTAATGTAGGTCCTGTTTGGCATTTTCTTCCAAAACAGGCCTGTTTCGTCACAATTAAACACTTGTTCAGGTTTCAGTCCTTCACTGTCTATGTACTCCTTGAATTCCTGCACATATTTTTCAGCCGCTTTTTGGTCCGAACTGGCAGTCTCGCCATGCCTTATCACACTGTGTATGCCACTACAATTCTTAAATCTCTCAAACCAACATTTGCTGGCCTTAAATTCACTCACATCACCACTAGTTGTAGGCATTTTTCTAATTAAATCGTCATGCCATTTCCTAGCCTTTTCACAAATGATCGCTTGAGAGATGCTATCTCCTGCTATCTGTTTTTAGTTTATCCACACCAATAACAGTCTCTCAACATCTATCACTTGGGATCTCTGTTTCGAAAACAAAGTTGCACCTTTGGCAAGAACAGCTTCCTTGATTGCCATTTTCTTGGCCACAATAGTAGCGATGGTTGATTGGGGTTTTGTGTACAACCTGGCCAGCTCGGAGACACACACTCCACTTTCATACTTAGCAATGATCTCTTTCTTCATATCCATAGTAATTCTCTCTCTTTTTGCTGTAGGGTTGGCACTAGAAGCTTTCTTGGGGCCCATGGTGACTTATTTTGCAGGTGCAATCACTAAAAAGGCTGTGATAATATGAAATGTTCCGATTGTATGCTTGGAAGCAACTGCAGTGGCTGTCTTGTAAACACTGGCACCCACGGAACAAGTGAGGCGGGCTCAGGCCGCACATGGATGCGTCTCGAACGAATCGCATTGAGCGAGTTTTTTAGCACTAGCCGAGGCAAAATTTTTGCGTTAAAATGTATCGCTAGGCGGATTTAACGTTATGCAATGCGTTTGTTAGGCGAGGGTCCACTGCATTCATATATTCAAAAATGCTTTTCATGAAACATGATTCAGGAGTAGTTTTCAGTAGTTTATAGTACGAGACTGCTACAATTTGGTGAAGGGCAATACTGGTTTTAGTAGGTATGTATACTTCTATGTGGTAATTTGTCAATATATGAGCTTGGTTGTCTAGTTATGAAGTTTTAAGATTTAGGTAATTGGTAGTTTTATAGGTAGTGTTAAATATTTAGTATTGAGTATTTAGTCTAGGGTGATTAAGTGGCTTTTGAGAAGAGTCTTAAATTGATTTTCATACTGGGTTACTTTGGTATTTTCTGGTAATGAATTCCAAATTTTGAGGCCCTTTGTGCACAGGACCATTACTGTTTTTCATCCACATAGCAGACATAGACAAGAACACTAGCCACAGCTTTGTATCGTCTTTTGCAGATGATACCAAAGTATGAGAGTCACTTCAGTGGAAGAGATGGAAAAACTGTAAACAGATATTACAGGGCAAATAAATATAACTACAGGTACTTAGACATAGTACGAATGAATTCCTCAAAATGAGCACAGGCAGGCAGATCCAGACACAGAGTATAATAATTATGCAGGAGCATCTATCAAGCAGAAAACACTAAGGCAAATGCAGCAAAAGCACAGGAAAATGACAGAGTGGATTATGAGAATTTGTGCTCTCACAACTTGAATATTGTTGTGCTTGAGGGACTAGTTCTGAACCTACATACTGCCGTAATTTACTGTATGGAAAGATATAGGAGATACGGTGAATCTAGTGTACAGTGGCCATAGGTACAATTCTCAAATACTATTGTTAACATTTTGAGACCCAAGGCTTGACATATGCAAAAATTGCTGGAACGAAGATAGAAGTTTTCAGCAGCGTGTGGGACAACCTTTACAAGTACCAGATCAGTTTGGGTGTGATGGATATGTGGACCCATTGGCCACTAGTGCAATCTGGTTGTTCAGATGGTCAACAGAAGCCTGGCCTTGGGCTAGGCTGCAGGGGGTAGACAATTCTTCTAAATTGGTCACAGGTAAATTACAAAAGGATTTATTACAATGAGGTCAGGAAAAGCTTCATATCTAGCATGTTTATCATTGCACATTTCCTGCTTGTGTTGCATTAGGATGAATATAAAGGTTTTTTTTTTTGTATCAGCTTCATATACAGTAGGGCCCCGCTTTTTGGCGTTTCACCTTACGACGTTCCGCTAATACGGCGATCTCAAATTATGACCAAAACTTTCTATACGTCAATATAGACATTTTCATTAATTCATCTATGATATTTTCTTCAAAATTGTATAAGAAACATGTTACATAGCATATAAACATGCTGTTTATATGCTATGGAGGTGTGGTTGCCAGGTAGAGGGAAAACATTATGTAATACTAATAATAATCACTCTCGGGCACATTAAATGTCTTACTTTACGTTAATATAGACATTTTCATTAATCCATCTATGATATTTTCTTCAAAATTATACAAGAAACACATTACATAGCATATAAACATTTTGTTTATATACTATGGAGGTGTGGTGGCCAGGTGGAGGGAAAACATTACATCACTCCCCTTAATACATAATGCTTTTGTTTACAATTCTCAGCATGAATTATTCATTACTTCTCCCTTTGTTTATGATGGCATATAAAGGTAGTTGTTATAAACGATTAAACTCAGTGAACATGGTATATCGATGGTAATAATATGGTTCTGGGCCACATTAAATATCGTGTAGCTATGTAGGTAGGTGTAGGTATGTAGCCCAGGTGGACTACATACCTACATTATTATTATAACTGATAATTATACTTGTGTACCTGTACCTAAGTATGCCTTCACTCAAGGCATCATTTCTTCTAAAAATAATGTTACATGAGAATGGGAGTGTTTCTCTTTATTCTACTGTATCAACGTGGAGACAACTTGTACACAATGTAAATTGACGAAAACCAGACGCGTTCGTCTGGTTTGTTTACATTACGTGTGGGTGGGGTGGGGATGGCTTCCCTGGCTGGATTCCATACTTCCCAAACCTGACTTCCTACAAATAAAACTCACCTCTCACCCTACATTAAGACTACAAATATTTTAAGGTAATTACTGAATGTACTGTAAATATACAGTGGACCCCCACCTTACGATATTAATCTGTTCCTGAGAGCTCATCGTAAGCCGAATTAATTTTCCCCATAAGAAATAATGGAAATCAAATTAATCCGTTCCTGACACCCCAAAGTATGAAAAAAAAAAATTTTTTACCACATGAAATATTAATTTTACTACACACAAACTGAAGAAGACATGCACAATTACTACTCTACTAAGAATAGAATACATGACACTTACCTTTATTGAAGATCTGGTGATTGATGGGATGGGAGGAGGGGAATGTGTGGAAGTTATTGTTTAGAAGGGGAATCCCCTTCCATTAGGACTTGAGGTAGCAAGTCCTTTTCTGGGGTTACTTCCCTTCTTCTTCTAATGCCACTAGGACCAGCTTGAGAGTCACTGGACCTCTGTCGCACAACAAATCTGTCCATAGAGCTCTGTACCTCCCGTTCCTTTAAGGCTTTTCTAAAATGGGCCATAACATTGTCATTGTACAAGTTGCCAACATGGCTTGCAGTAGCTGTGTCAGGGTGATTTTCATCCGTAAAGGATTGCAGTTCAGCCCACTTTCCTTAATCTCTTTTTGGAATTCCATACTAATTCTCGCCCTTTTTACCACAGGGATGGCACTAGAAGCTTTCTTGGGGTACATGGTGACTTATTTTTCAGTTACAAGCACTAAAAACACTGGGATAATGTGAAATGTACCGAATGTATGCGTAGATGCGACCGCACTGGCTGGCTTGTAAACACTGGCGCTGAGGCCACACGTGGGATGCGTCCCGGACGAATCATGCAAGGAGAGTTTTTTATCGTGAGGCGAGGCAAAATTTTTGTGTTCAAATGCTTCGTATGGCAGATTTAACGTAAAGCGATGCGTTCGTAAGGCGGGGGTCCACTGTATTTTATCACTCTGGGGAGCTTTAATTAAATATCATAGTACATTACGTGTGGGTGGGGTGGGGATGGCTTCCCTGGCTGGATTCCATAATTCCCAAACCTGACTTCCTACAAATAAAACTCACCTCTCACCCTACATTAAGACTACAAATATTTTAAGGTAATTACTGAATGTACTGTACATATATTTTATCGCTCTGGGGAGCTTTAATTAAAAGTAGTATATTACGTGTGGGTGGGGTGGGCTGACCTGGCTGGCTACCATACCTCCCAAACCTGACTTCCTACAAATTTAACTCCCCTCTCATCCTACATTAAAGCTACAAATATTTTAAGGTAAGTATGTAATGGGTGTACTGAGTGTGTATTTTCCTTTTTAATGTTTTTAATGCCTAGTTCTATTGCTAACATAATATATGTTAGTGTAAACTTGTTACCTGGCATTTATATGCATTTATAAGTGGAAAAAATGGCATTCTGCTTTCCGGCAGTAGCCTGGAACCTAACCTGCCGAAAAAGTGGGGCCCTACTGTATATGCTGCTTCACTTTTACCCTTGTATTGGTTAATGCCAGTACTGGCTTTGACTGGGAATTTATTCTTGTCCTTTATAGATATGCAGTAGAGAATATGGTGGTGTAAGGTTTTTAAGCTGTCAACACCTCCCAAACTGAAAGTCCCTTCTGTTTGGGCATTTTTTTTTTTTTAACATATGAAATGGTAGACAATCTGTTTTTAAAGCTGCTGACACCAAATATACATTGATGTAAAGCTTGCAAAATTAAGCAGAAGCAAAGCTGAAGGTCTGGGAGCATTTTACACAATGATTTTGCATGTTTGAGGCCTGTTTTAGGCCTATTCCAGTGCTTAGATGGACCCAGTTCCTGGCTACTTCACTAGGTGTGCTTTCTGTTCCATCCATTGCTTGAAAAAAAAAAAAACTGCTAAGGCAGCTAACATAATTACCCTATTAAGCCTCAAGAAGTTGGTTAATTTTACTCTTATTTAAAAAAAATAAATTTAGTCTATAAAGTTGAAGGCATTCCAGACACTGAAGCAACTGTCAATTCATTAACACTTTCCCTGTCCAGACCCCCATAATTAATATTGCCCCCATTGTCTACTTTAAAAAAAAACAAGGTTTTTCTGAGATACAGTGGTACCCCGAGTTTCGAACTGCTCCCAACTCGAACAATTATGCAAGTGTATGTGTAAGTGTATTTTTGGGGGTCTGAAGGACTAATCTAATTTACATTATTCCTTACGGGAACAAATTCGTTCAGTATTGGCACTCGAACAGCATTCTGAAATGAAATAAGTTCGAAATTCAGGGTACCACTGTAGTCGAAAACCTTTTTCTGAAGGTGATGGCATCAATAGTACAGAATCTAATGGAAAACTTACGAAATTATGCAGGTGCAAAGTTAGTGGTCTCAGCGATATACACGTACATGTATGTGCATCGGCGATTTCGCCTGCTTTGAGCCCTAATTTCGGCGAATTCTATTGTTCCAGTTGACCAAACTCGTAGCTATTTTGCTAGAACTCCATTTGTTCTATTGATCGAATACAAGAAACTGCCCATTTACCTATTTCAACTACGTACTTGATAAAGTGGTCAGAATTTGGGAATTTGGCCAATTTCACACAAATTTCAAAAGATGCCAATTTCAAAATAGGGTCCAGAATAAACAATGCAGACATTCTTGGCACTAAAATAACATTTTCTCTGTTCATTAATCATGTCTTCAGGCCCCCTCTTATATTACTCTTGCTTTCTATTTTGAATTTTTATTCACACAAAAATAGAAGATTTACTTTTATGCAAACTACTGCATTATTGTAATACGTAATTGTATAATGTCAACCCATTCATGACTGCATATTAGACTGGCCAGTTGGACACGCGTTGGACGGTGATGTCATTTGTTTACTCTTGAACATCGGCAAAAATTGAACATTTCCGCTACTTTGAGCTCAATTTCAAGGTATTTTTCATCTTGAAACCAATCAAAATCATCTTTGTTTCTGTAATATATCTTCCATTCTATCAAATGAGACCAAGAAAATGAGAATACAACCATAAATACCATACAAAAATACACCTCAATGTCAGCGCTTTAAACCAAAAAGACGGTTGGGATTTTTTTTCTCTTATGCACTGCGTGCTGCAGGATTTTTTTCTATGCTACCCACACTGACCATGCAGACCCATTCTCTCACCTGTAGGTCTACCAGCTTTCTCCCACTAGATATGAAGCCGCTAGAATTTTGGCACAATACGGCACCAGCACTGGCTTGTAAGCCATACGACACTGACAGTGAAAGGGTTAATGACAGTAGTACCATCCTAGGGAGTTTATAAATGTACTAGCTATTCCAAAGGCAGCAGATGAATGGGTTACACTTATAAACAAGTCATAATATTAAAAAAAGAGTGTGAAGGGAAATTGCAACATAGAGTGAGCCCTCTGATATGCGGGTTACAGTCCTTAAAATCAGTTGGTAATGTAAATTAGTATCGTGAAAAGGAGGATGTGGGCGAAAATATTATTGTTTAAGACACCCAAATTTTCCAAAGTACTTTTTTTCTCTTCTAGTAATTAAAAATTACTGCCTTACCTTACATTCTAATAGTTCTTTCTTATTGTCATGGAAGTGTGTGGACAAAATTGATGTGAGGTTACTGAGCTGAGGTGGGTTGCATGGGCACTTCCATCACACAAGCAATGCTGCAAAGCTTTTCTGACACTTCCACTTTCTTCATTACTGTCTAAGATTAACACTTATTTTTCTTGGCACCTCCGGTGGCACTAGTATTCTTGGGTTCCATGGTTAATATTCAGAGTGAAGTTAGGGTAATAAAAATACAGTGGACCCCCGGTTAACGATATTTTTTCATTCCATAAGTATGTTCAGGTGCCAGTACTGACCGAATTTATTCCCATAAGGAATATTGTGAAGTAGATTAGTCCATTTCAGACCCCCAAACATACAAGTACAAACGCACTTACATAAATACACTTACATAATTGGTCGCATTCGGAGGTAATCGTTATGCGGGGGTCCACTGTATCTAGAATAGTTTGATAAATAGTGCATGAAGTAATCAGTGCTCCCTGAAAGTAGCTGTAACAGGTGGCATAAGTGCAGTGGTTGAGGCGAGGATTCATCTCCATAAGCACTAGCCACCCTTAGGCCCAACTGCCCAACTAGACACGGTTATGGTGCATAACTTGATGCTTAGAAAACTTGCCTCTCAAGGGAGGATCCTTGATGCTGGTTTTGTGAAAGAGGGCTCCTTGTTGCTGGTTTTATGAAGGAAGGTTCCTGGATAGTGGTTTCGTGGAGGGAGGCTCCTTGATGCTGGTTTCGTGATGTAAAGAATTGGGCTCATCCTCTTCTTTCTTGGGATGAACCTGAGTGTCTCTCATTACCTAGGTGCTGTATGACCCCTATGGGTTTAGCACTTTCCCCTAAATATAATAGTAATACAGTAATATGAAAACTTGCAGTGGGTAGTACTAAAATTTCACATGTTAGCTGATATAGGTTGTGTGGCACATACACAGATTTTAATGTGCTGCCAAAATTTTTGGTGTGCTCTTTGAATCATATTGCAACAAAACTGTACTATGTAGAGTTGCATTTTAAGAGAGCTTATTGTACTGTATTTCATTATTTTGTTAGTCTTAAATTTCAGCATGTCAGGATCGATTTAATTTCAAATTGTGCTCTATGGTCAAACTTTTTTTTTTTTTGTATTTAAGAAAGCTTATTGTAAGATATAATGTGGTGGTATTTTTGCAAGTATATATTTGAGAAGACTTCATTAAGGAACATGTCTAAAGTTATGACAGTTTTACAAAGTTGACTGATTTTGCTGATAAATTAGTGCTATTGGATAATGTGAATATAAAAAAAAATATTTTGATCAAAACTTTTTATTTTTTTTATCAAGAAAATACGTATCAGGATTTTTAAGGCCCTGCAGAATATTTAGAGAAAGAGAGAGAGAAAAAAAATGGAGTTGTACAACCCAGTCCTCAATACATATTATATTAAAGCAATTCATCACTTTGATAATAGTTCAGTATCTGATTATTCTTGCTCCCCACAATTTATTAAGGTATCTGTTTTTTTGTACTGTATTGTAAATTGTTTTATATGTATCCAGAAATAATTGATAAATAAAAATTTCTAAACATTGTTACTTTCTTTTTAAATAATCTTTTCAAAAATTTAAAAAAATGAGAAGGTATTATGTATTTTTATCCAATATTGTGACAACTGGTTAACTTGAAGAAATCTTTGGTGCCGCCACTGTTACTAGCATAGGGCTATGCTGGGTACAGCTCAGTGGATGAGCTTACACAGTGTTACAGAATGTTGATAGTACAGCATGTGAAAAGTACAAAAATGATGCTTGATCACCTTGCTTGAACATCTCAACAGTTTATAAGGATTACAAAGTTAAATTATGAAGAGATTTTAATGACATTGCAAGGGAGGTTCCTTCCTCCAAGGAATTGGATGCATCCTTTCCTTCCTTGGATCATACCCAGTTGCCTCTTTCCCCAGGTGTTGTTTGATCCTCAGCTTCAGTGCTTCTTCTCTATGTATAATACTGTAATAATAATACAGTGGTACCCCGAGTTTCGTACATAATTCGTTCCAGAAGGCTGTTCAAGTACCGTTACCGAATGAATTTGTTCCCATAAGGAATTATGTAAATTAGATTTGTCCGTTTCAGACCCCCAAAAATACACTTACAAAAGCACTTACATAATTATTCGAGTTGGGAGCTGTACGAAACTCTGGGTATCACTGTATCTATAATGTTAAAATAGAGTAAGTTTTTATGCAAAATAATGCTCAGATCTGAACAAATGGGTGGGGAGTTTTTAGTTCAGTCAGGAAATGCAATCTATGCACACAACTTGTACAGTCAAAGAATTTACAGTTTGTCTACTGGTAACTGAAAAAACTCAGGGTTCGTCCACATTTAGTGGTAATTTTTAATGACTAGACAAGTGTTTGGCAAATACAATTAAATTTTTTTTTAACAGTTTGTCTTCCTAACAAATACCTTAGCAGGTTCAGTAAAGTTGCATTTAAAATTTCAGCAATATTTTTATTATTATTAATTCCAAGAACTATTACTAATTCAAAAATTTCCTTTTTTTCAGCACTTGTATATACAAAGTGTACATAAATTAGCTTCTTAAGATGAGCTCCGGGGGCAGAGGCAGCCGGGGCAACAAAGGTCCGCGGGCGGGCGGCGGTGACCGCAACAACACCGCCACACAACAGGTGCAGCAACAGCAGCCTGTACAGCAACAGAAGATGGACAGCCAAGCTACAGACAAAGACAAAGGTGGGGAGGCAGTGCCGCACAAGATAGCGCCCACAGCTGAACAACTCCGCATTGCCCAGATGATTGACTACACACGAACCGAACCAGAGAAGCTGCTTCAAGAAAAGATTAATCAGGTTAGATTAACTCATCTTAACTCTTTCATTGTCTAGACCCCAAAATTAACATGTATTGCTCCCAGTGCCCACTTTCAAATAAAATTCTTCTCAAATGGTAGAGAATCTTTTGCTGAAGGTAATGTCACCAAAAGTACAAGATTTGATAGAAAACTTGCAGAATTACGCAGGTGCAAAGTTAGTGGTCTCAGCACAATTTATGCATTGATTGTTTCACCAGCTTTGAGTCCTATTTCAAGTCAATTACATTATTCCATTCTTCACTATTTTGCTAGTACAGTGGAGCCCCGCATAACGATTACCTCCGAATGTGACCAATTATGTAAGTGTATTTATGTAAGTGCGTTTGTATGTGTATGTTTGGGGGTCTGAAATGGACTAATCTACTTCACAATATTCCTTATGGGAACAAATTCGGTCAGTACTGGCACCTGAACATACTTCTGGAGTGAAAAAAATATCGTTAACCGGGGGTCCACTGTATATACCTTCTATTCTATCGATTGAGCACAAGAAGCCACCCATTCAACTATTTCAACTACCCTATAAAGTGCACAGGAATTGGTAATTTGGCAAATTTTATAAAATTTAAAAACGCCAATTACAAATAGTCCAAAATAAACAATGTAGACATTTCTGGTACCAAAACATTTCTTCTGTTCATTATGTCCCTAGGCCTCTCCAATATTACACCTGCTTTTCATTTTGAATTCCCAGTCACACAAAAATAGAAGATTTTTCTGTGTTTCCTGTATAATAAAATATTACTAGGAATTATCTTTTTGGTTTACAGCATCTCAATAATTGAATCAGATCTATTAAAAGCCCATAAAAAAGACCAGGGGAGGGTGTACTGGGGGCCCCTCACCTGTCCTCAGGAAAATTGGCAAAAATCAAATTTTCTACATGGCAAAGTATATGCAGAAAAAGTGATACCAGAAGATTGTTATAATCTTGTAGTAATAAATAGGTAATTGCAAAATACATAAACATGTAATTACTCATCACATCATCCAAGGTTTACAAGGTTTGCAGGCATATAACTGGCAAAAGGACACAATTACAGATCTTTCTTCTTCTTTCAACAAGCTGGCCATATCCCACTGAGGCAGGATGGCCCAAAAAGAAAAAGAAAAGTTTATCTTTTTAACTTTAGTAATGTATACAGGAGAAAAGGTTACTAGTCCCTTGCTCCCGGTACTTTAGTTGCCTCTTACGACACGCATGGCTTACGGAGGAAGAATTCTGTTCCACTTCTCCATGGAAAACAATTTACAGTTTTTTTTTTTTTTTTTTCTTCAACAAGTCGGTCGTCTCCCACCGAGGCAGGGTGACCCAAAAAAGAAAGAAAATCCCCAAAAAGAAAATACTTTCATCATCATTCAACACTTTCACCACACTCACACATTATCACTGCTTTTGCAGAGGTGCTCAGAATACAACAGTTTAGAAGCATATACATATAAAGATACACAACATATCCCTCCAAACTGCCAATATCCCAAACCCCTCCTTTAAAGTGTAGGCATTGTACTTCCCATTTCCAGGACTCAAGTCCGACTATATGAAAATAACCAGTTTCCCTGAATCCCTTCACTAAATATTACCCTGCTCACACTCCAACAGATCGTCAGGTCCCAAGTATCATTCGTCTCCATTCACTCCTATCTAACACGCTCATGCACGCTTGCTGGAAGTCCAAGCCCCTCGCCCACAAAACCTCCTTTACCCCCTCTTTCCAACCCTTTCGAGGACGACCCCTACCCCTCTTTCCTTCCCCTATAGATTTATATGCTTTCCATGTCATTCTACTTTGATCCATTCTCTCTAAATGACCAAACCACCTCAACAACCCCTCTTCTGCCCTCTGACTAATGCTTTTATTAACTCCACACCTTCTCCTAATTTCCACACTCCGAATTTTCTGCATAATATTTACACCACACATTGCCCTTAGACAGGACATCTCCACTGCCTCCAACCGTCTCCTCGCTGCTGCATTTACCACCCAAGCTTCACATCCATATAAGAGTGTTGGTACTTCTATACTTTCATACATTCCCTTCTTTGCCTCCATAGATAACGTTTTTTGACTCCACATATACCTCAATGCACCACTCGCCTTTTTTCCCTCATCAATTCTATGATTAACCTCATCCTTCATAAATCCATCCGCCGACACGTCAACTCCCGAGTATCTGAAAACATTCACTTCTTCCATACTCCTCCTCCCCAATTTGATATCCAGTTTATCTTAATCTAAATCATTTGATACCCTCATCACCTTACTCTTTTCTATGTTCGCTTTCAAATTTCTACCTTTACACACGCTCCCAAACTCGTCCACTAAACTTTGCAGTTTTTCTTTAGAATCTCCCATAAGCACAGTATCATCAGTAAAAAGCAACTGTGTCAATTCCCATTTTGTATTTGATTCCCCATAATTTAATCCCACCCTTCTCCCGAACACCCTAGCATTTACTTTTACAACCCCATCTATAAATATTTTAAACAACCATGGTGACATTACACATCCCTGTCTAAGACCTACTTTTACTGGGAAGTAGTCTCCCTCTCTTCTGCACACCCTATCCTGAGCCTCACTATCCTCATAAGAACTCTTTACAGCATTTAGTAACCTACCACCTATTCCATGTACTTGCAACATCTGCCACA